>NW_022280051.1:4317646-4355200 GCF_004355925.1 Anarrhichthys ocellatus | reverse complement strand
GAGAGAGAGAGAGAGAGAGAGAGAGAGAGAGAGAGAGAGAGAGAGAGAGAGAGAGAGAGAGAGTATTGGCAGCATGCGCACTGCACTTCAACTCCCAGCACTTATCTCCTGTTCCGCTGAGCGGCATGTCAAGGAAAATGGAGTTTCTCTAATGGGAGGGCTGCGCATGATGGAACCCACGTTTGCTGTTCCTCAAAGCTCAACGCTGTCATTGAAATGGTGTATGTCACTGGAGCATGAACCACTGAGAAACCTTAAAAACACTTCAGACACAGTGAGTAACATATATACATTAATATTACTTCGTAGGACATTTAAGTGGTTCCTGGTATACCAGTAGACGGATTCATTCCACTGAATAAAGTGGAAACTCTAAAGTCACTCCACATACATACAGTAAGAGAAAGGAAAGTATTAATAAGCATGAGTCATCTATGAGTCATTCTTACTGTATTTGGGACTGTGCCATAGTGAGTGATGGCAGATGAATATGCAGATCATCCAACATACATCAACTTCACATGCATTTAGCCCATAGGGGTGTAGGACAAAGTGTTACTAATAGAAATGAAGGCAACAACTCTGAAAATGAGACCCAAGTGTAAATAAATCTGAATCATCCTTTATGAGTATTTTAAATGAAGTAGATTTAACTTGATAAACAACCGTTTCAGTGTATTACGGTCAAATGAATGAAGTCTCTGCATTGTGTTTGCTGTGACTGCATTTAACCCAACATTGATGAGAAGTCATTAAGGTGCTCAACATCTACCTACATCCATCATTTCCATTACTGGGCGCCTCCATCTGCATAGACAGTTACTCAGAACAGCTACTGAATAGAGCTTGTAGTGCGATTGTGCATCCTTTGAAGAAAAGCATTAATATACTGTATATCGACTGTGATCAGCATTAGTTTGTCACTTACATTGATGGATATTTCAGATTAATGCCATGAAGATTGATGCCAGTGCCCCAGGATGTCTCTGTTCTGACTCAACTCTGTATTTAAAAAGGAGCTTCTCCGCTCCATCCCTGGTAATATACAGCACTTTACATTCGACAGAAAGCTTTTATGAACTGGACAGAGTTTGATGGATGCATTTAAAAGGGTACGCGTGTGTGTGTGTGTAATATATAGCATCTGGGTTATATCCACTTCCAGCAGCGCACACTAATCCAATGTGGCAGGACCCTGTTGGTCAATTAACCTTGACATTACATCTTGTTACGCTTATGAGAGCAACACTCCGTCCGTGCTGTGGCTTGTTTAAGCAAACATAATGTCTGCAGCAGGGAGCATCTCATAACTATCTGCAACAATGAGAGCTGATGATAATGAAAACTGTCCCCAGAAAGGGCCGGTCTATCTCTTTGTGATTTGGTTAAATTATTTCTATTCTGTCTAGTCTGCTCCATTATTCAGATTATCATGAGAACATGTAGACGCAGCGACACAATGCATCCTGAGTTGAAGTGACGCCACATTAAGAGTGCAGGAGGTGGATTTACAACAGCAGACGACAGCAGAGAGGAGAGCAATGATTGTAATTTCGAGGCACAAAGAAAGGTAGAGCAGTTTTAATGCGCTGCACAAAGAAGAGTGCGACAGCTCTATATCATATATCATCGTGCTTACAAAAGCTCCACTCATAACACATACGTGACCCTCGAATGCTGACAAAATCTCAGAGAAGATGGAGGATCTGTTCCCCATCTGTCGACTGAGGGAAGCTGGTGCTGGTTGAGACTGATCTGGCGTGGGTTCGACCAGCACCCAAAGGCTTCTCATGGTGGGCAAACTTTCTGCAGAGCGAGGGCAGAGAGCGGGAGACAGTTGGCTTGTCGCTGCCACAGCAGCAGGCGGGCGGAGATGAAAGGCTCTGCTGATCCACCACTGTAATCCCCCCTTCACTAACTCGCTGCCTGTTGACTGTGAGCAGCCACAAAAGTCAAGTTTCTGATGCATCTCTTCCTATTTTTCTTTCAGCTCTTTGTTTTTCTTTGTCTCAAGTTACACCACAAAGTATTTTAGTCATGTAGTCTAATATTACTATATTATTAGCTGCAACCAGCAGCTGTACGACACTCGTACAAAAGAAAGATCAGTCCCAGAGTGCTCAAGAAACAGCTTTGTTGTATAAAGACAACTTAAACTTAAGTTAAATGTTGCCTGGATTTTGTCAAATCAAAAAATAATTAAAATAAAATGTATTAATTATGGCGGATTGCTCCACTAGAGGGAAAATATATCTTTTAATTAAACCTTTTTGCAGCTTTAAAAATGTTTGTGAGTGCCTTTGACTGCCTAAAAGCAGAAAGACGCTGATTTTAATAAAAGAAGAGATATATTTCCCTGAAATGTCAATCGCTTGTCTGTGTTATTTGAAATAACGGCCGGTGGAGCCAACAGTCATGGATCAAACAGCTTCTGTGCTCAGAGGTTAATTGTTATCGGGAAGTAAAGCCTTGGGTGTTTAAATAACGTACGGAGAAATTCAATACACTGGTTTCCTTTGAGGCAACCTCTCGGCTCTAAAGTCACAATATGGTTTAGTGTGATTACAAAGTCAGACCTCAGTGTGTGTGTGTGTGTGTGTGTGTCGGGGAGTGTGTGCTCATGTTTCTGTGGACGTGGAGGGATCATTCACAAATTAATTAGACGGCTTCGTTTTTGTTTCAGGAGCTACTCTTCACACACTTGGTGCAAAACAATCAGTTTAATTACCATTCATTGCCTCTGATTTCCATCGCAGTAGTGGGTGTTTTGCTCTACTTCTTCAAATGATATTTAATTCAGTTTGTATATCCAGCCAAAAAAAGTTGCTTGGGCTTTTCTTATGTGAGGATTTGGTGCTGTCCTTGGCTTTTACATCTTTGTAAATAGAATATCTCTGGGTTTTGTACAAAACAAGAAGCAATTTCAAGACGTCACACAAGCTCTAAGAACTCGTAATATACATTTTATACACTAGCTATTGACAGACTAATGGAGAAATGCTCAATAAAATATTAAGAATTGTTTTTTTTGCACAGTACAGGAGCGGATGGATATAGTAAACGACGTTATGGAAAAGATTACTCTTTTTCTCTGTCTCTGGTTCATGAAATTCTAGACCAAGTAGGTCAAATATGATGTTGTGGAGGTATTAAATAAATGACCCTGTCATGTTTAGGAAACCTTATTGACTTTTATTCTTAAGTGTCCCTCCTGAAGAGAGCCAGAGGAAATAAAACTGCCTTTTTTCCTGATGTATGTTTTATAATAAAACTATAAACTATAAACTGCTGTCCCAAAATACATTTAAAAAAAAGTTAGCTCCACCATAACCGAACTACCTCGTAATCAATATTTACCAAACTGGAATGCAGATTAGGTGAGATAACCGGATGAAATATGCATGCAAACATATTTTTGTGGCTTTTCCTTGAAAAATTGAAATTGGAAAAAAAGCGAGCACGGTAAATGTAAGACTGCGATAAAGCCTTCTGCTCTTTTTGGAGGCTTGAGCCATCAGCCAGCAGCTGTGGCTGAGGTGAAATCCCCGGCTCAGAGATATGTCCTGCAGATCCTGATGGACAGAAAAATTCTACAACAAGTTTGGCCAGTCTGACAGCCCCATGCGACCAGCCTCAAAGCCCGCGGGGGCTTAAACCAGGTTATAAGCCCCAAAAGGAAACCTTCTGCAGCAGCAATAGCTGAGCATGCAGCATCTTCTTCTCACACATTTCTTGTTGAATCTGCCGCCGGACCGACTCTCCAGACAGTATCGATATTCTGCGGAGTAAACCAGACCCGGGGCGTTCATCATCAGCTTCATCATCAGCACCGGGGAGCAAACAGTGCTTTTGTTTGAGGGGATGAGGTGAGAAAATAGTAATTTAAAACTCTGTCTGTTCTCAGAAAACTTTTCTGCCCGGGGTAAACAAAAGAAGCACACATTTATTTTTATTCTCTAGATAACAATGCCAACATGTAGAAGAAGTAATTACTCATGTCCTTTACTTTTAAAGATGATGTGAAACAGTTGTCAGGTTTGGGCCGGATGTAGTAGAAATAAAGCTTCCTCTGTGGACAAATGCACATTTGAGGAGGTTTTTGGTTGGAATGTTTGGTGATAAAAAGAGGGATGATGTGTTTTTATTTTGTGGAATAGAAGACACAGTTTTGACTGAAAGCACAAGTAAGATAGAAAACCTGAACTGAACAGCAAATAATAAATCCAGTTATGCATAATTTAGCAATTTATCATGTCTTATTGTTGCCAGATGTTTATTCTCCACTTCAAGTAATTCATTAAGACAATTCCATGGAAACCGTTCAGTGCATTAACTACTTGAATTTGCTGTTGACTCGAGCAACGAAATGAAAGATGTGGTGAATCATTTGTTCACCTGATTCGTTGAAAGTCTTATCAGAGCTGAAGGAACACTGACGGTTTCTTGTGCGTCATCGGCAAAAGTTCACACACATCCGATCATTTTTTGAGTCATGGTTCCACTGAATGGGTTGAGTGGTTTCGAATCAGAGGGAGTGCAATTACAGACACATCACATGTTGTTGCACGGCGACTGAAAAACAGCGTTTATGAAAAGGTGTGAAGCCTGAAAACTATTTTTTTTTATACTTTCTGAAAAGATATTTTTGAAATATTCAATGCAATCATGTCTTTCTGTTTGAGATCAATGTGCTTGAGTTCTTAGACGTTTCTCTTTCTGGGTGGTTAACCATGCCTGTAACCTTAGAGCCTATCAGCTGGAGTTCTTCCAATACCGATACACAGGAACCACAGCATGTGTCACTCACGACACGTTCCGTACACCCAATCACTCCTGCACATGCGCAACTTTCAACAGCGATGAGAAAGAAGCAAGATGGCTCGCTCGTTGCATCTGCATCCAAAAATCGATGATGGAAGGAGCTAAAGGTTGAGCCATCTTGCTTCTTTCTCCTCCCTGTAGGGAGTTGCACATGTGAAATAACGATCGGGCAGGTGCTAGCAGAGAGTGTAACGTTAGCCAGAGCGAGCTAAATGTTAGCAATTTGGCAATGTTTTACAGTTAAAACGGTCAAACTAGATAATAAGACATATGGCATTCATTCTTTATATGTTGTTTTTATTGCGCTGATACTCTGTGTCGTATTGGGAAGGAGAAATGAGAACATCTCTACTTTCAGCCTATTGGTTTATACATTACATGTCAAGTATTACACTTGATTAGCTTATTTCAAATCAGACACTTCCTTAATTATCACAGCATCCATCTTAATAAATGCACGATAATCAACACAACCTGGTTGTTGCATAAAACTCCACTGTTTGCAGCGGCTCAAACGCATCATGTATTGAAAGTTGTCCAGGACTGCAACTAACGATTATTTTACAGACCTGTTTCATAGATGAAAAATAGATAATGGATCGCCAGAATTCTTTTAATCTTTTGCCTCTCAGGGCTTCCCTAGAGAGAAAAAAAAGGCAGATATTTAATTTTGAAAGACTGGAGCAAAGAATATTTTTGTCATTTTTGCTTAAAAACAAATAACTAAAATAATTAGTTGATGATAAAAGTAGTTGCTCTTCTTGTTTCAGCTCTAGAATTGTCCCACAGAGAAAGTAGTGTAAACACACTCACATGGGATTTTGTTCAGCTCATTCATGAACTTGTCCTTCAGCTTGGAGAAGGCCTCGTCCTTCTCGCCGGTGCCCGGGCCGGCCATGTTGGTGGTGTTGGAGCCGGCCGTGGAGGAGGAGGCGGTGGTGGGCTCGGGCTCGGGCGCCGCCAGCGCTTCCCTTCGACTCTCACTCATTGTGCCGATGCTGGGCAGCCAGGCAGATGCTGAACAAATGGAGAAAGAGAAAGACACAACAGAGTGGGTTAGATTATTGTTCCCCCCCCCTCCTCGCTGTGACAGATGCATGTCAGAGGCAGTGTGCTCGCCTTGTCAGTTGACTGAGTTGACGCAGACCGTGTGAGCAGCTGCTGGCTCAGCCTGGGTAAACATCAGCTGTGGTCCAGAATGAATTGGCCAGCACGCTGAATTCAGAACAAAGCTACTCACTCATTGCTTAAACTCCAGATTAGCATCACAGAGCAGAGATAAAATGATTATTTATTACTCTCATACAACACAGGCAGCAAATCTCAGCACTGCTACTGGCTTAATTTAAATTCTGGGCTGTTAGAAGTCAAGCGAAACAAGTACAGTAAATAATGTCGCGCTGCACAGACCCACTATCTTATCACACCGAGCTCTTTGTACACAACAGGTGTATTTACTTAGCATTCAGGTCTTTTGTGAAGGGAGGAAGAAGGAAACAATGTGTCGCTTATGTTAACCAGAGTGTGTGTGTGTGTGTGTGTGTGTGTGTGTGTGTGTGTGTGTGTGTGTGTGTGTGTGGATCCAGTCATGTGTCCATGCATGTGCAATGCTTTAATGTACAGTATATAGCAGCATGTTGGTCATCATTTCACTGCGGGAGGTCGGTGGAAATCAAGCTTTCTTTTGAAAGTATTGTCATGTCTAGAAACTTCCAAGAGTTCACGCTGACATCTTCTAGTGTCTTGATTTGTCTGACCAGCGGTCCAAAACCGAGGGAGATTTCATTTTCTGTCATATGTGACAAAAAAAGGCAGCAAAACTTCACATTTGAGAAGCTGGAACCAGTAAATGTTTTGTATTTTTGATTGAAAAGATGATTAAAAGGCTAAAATAAATCAGCAAAATAGTTCATTTTTTGTTTGTTTCAGCTTTGTAAGCAAACGAGTAAAGCAAACTGTGAAAGTATTTGTATTACCGATGCCTTTCATGCTTACAATATATATATATCATTACAATATGTAACTTCTATGAAAACAGGAAAACAGGCATCTTTCTTTGTTTTTCCAGTGTTGTGTACTTAGTATCGTGATACACAACCGTTGATAAAAGCTGCATCATTGTGACATATCTACTGCAACCAGGAACTATATACTGTCCACTCCTTCTGTGCAGGTTGTAATTTGGCTCTGTCACCATAGCAATCAAAGAGGATAATGGCACACTAAAGCTGTAGAGTGCTTCCACCAGTACACAGTGGAGGTTGACGGCCTAATTCTCCTACTTTGCCACAGTACAGTGCTCATGAAACTCGCATTTTCCAATTATAGTATTGTTTCACGAGGGGCATTTCACTGCTGCCAACACAAACTCTTTTAAAAGGGTTCTATGCAATTGAAAATCTCAATCTGTGATATCTGTTTCTAAACCTCAGAGAGCTCAGCTCAGAATGTGGTGGCAAAATCATTCTTATATTATCTTAAAAGAAAGCTTCAAAGAGCTGAAATCCAATTCATGTTTCTTTGAATGTATAAAATGAGGTTTCCAGAAGCGGCGAGGCACTTTCGACTGAATTACAGCAGAGCTACGAAGTGTCTTCTCCATGTGTGCTCCTCAGACACAGTTTCAGTCTCCTGAATTCATCAAGACAAAGCAGATGTAGTGCTGATAGATTCACAATCATTTAAAAATGAAGAAACATACTCTGAGCTAATGTTGCCACTGTGTCGCTTCCATCTCCCAAATCAGACATTTCCTATCGCCCTCTGATCTAGAAAGAGTCATTCATGCACCTTTATCTCCCTCTACCTCGGTATTTATATCCGTCTTTGTGAAGCAGAGTCACGTAGTAGCATATTCCTTTGTTTACTTAGCTCTGACTGTAGTTGATGTGGGGAGGGAAGATCGTTTCTCATTCTCCGTACTCCTCCTGATTTCCCAGCCGATCGGGGACTTCAGTCTGGCAACCAGCCACAACCCTGTTTTTGCATAATCTAGGTTATCTCTGCTACTGTTGGAGCTGGTGCCAGCAACAGACGCAGTCAGTGTGGTTCTTTATAAACAAAGTGCACGCATCTGTGCAAAATCAATTGGCCATCGCCAACATGAAAGATTGTTCTTGAGAAACTTTGAGGGAAATGATTTGCATTTATTAAAGCTGTTGCCTGGAGAAAAGGCCCGATATAAAGGAATTATTCCCACTTATTGGGGCAAAAGTGGGTAAATATTTTACCTGGTAGTTTGAAGACAACAAGTGCAAAAAGCTGTCAAAATATCTAGAATATCTTTATCTGTGCATCACAAGTCGATGATGTCATCTGATGCTACATTGACATCAAACTGAACACACAGTCGACATGGACTATAAACTGGGAAAGTGGTATAAACAGATTTTAGAGGTTTTTTTTTGGGATGTGCATTAGCAAGCGTATAGCAACATGACATGAATGACACTAATGGACACTAATGCACACTGCCATTTCCTCTGTCAGTAGATCATGCATATCTATCAAAGAGCAGAAAGACGTCAGTGCTGCAAATGTCACACAACAACCTCCCAGTCAGCACCACGGACACATCAAACCAACATACTGCTTTAACAGTAATTAATGACCAGCAATGACGTCAATGTAGTTATAGTTGTGTGTGTGTGTGTGTGTGTGTGTGTGTGTGTGTGTGTGTATACATATGGAGAACAATGTTCTGCAAGTATAATTATCAGCAGTACGAGGTGAACTATTTCCAGGAAAGGACTTAAATCAAAGTCTTTGTGTGAACAGGTCTGAATCCCAACACAGACATTACATTACATGTACGGCCATTACATGGTGTACAACAGAAATCACTCAGGGAGACGCATACGGAGCAAAGAATACACAACATCAAAGAACTAGAGGCAATACCATTATTCCAATACAAACACCGGCTGGAGAGGAAGCAGGAGGAGGCTAATCGTGGCCTAATCCCTAAACACATTTAGTGAAGCAACAATCCAGACCAGCCTCCAAAGATGAGGTAGTGTTTGAATGTTGATTAAGAATTTGAATGTCAACTTTATGAATGAATTGAATTGTATTGCATGAATTGTATTTGTAGGTTCCGGAGATACAACACACAAGGACGGTTAGAGGGGAAGGAGAAAGGCAGCTGTTGCCAAGAGAAACAAATGAGTGTGACATAAAACACATGTGGTCGTGTGATCGGTGACGTAGTAACACTGTAAATCATTTGCTCTGTTTATAACTTGGTAACAGTCGCTAGGTAGCAAAGCTAATATGAATCACTGGTTGCTGATGAAAGTTCATTGTTTTGTGTACTTACACAACTGACATGATAAGGAGGTAATAGGCTAACAACCAATACTCGCTCCCTCTAAAGGGCTAGTTTGAGGCTTTGCCTTGAAGATCCTTCCACTTGCACACGGAGATATTGTGGTTGTAATCTTAATTACCAAGATATGTAATTAGCACCAAAATGTTCCCTCAAGCTGAACATGATAACTTCTTTGCACCATTTGTCCTATTTCATCCCCTCTGATGTTCATTCCAAACCACACAGACGCATTAATAAAGCAGAGGATGCATGACCTCGTTTAAGTACCCTACATGTAAGTAATGGCTGATAATTGGCATTCATCTCCTTATTCAGTTTTCATTTGCTTGAATTTTCAATTGTTTGAATTGTGTACATGTGGTGCCACCCAAGTTTTCTTTTATATGTATCATATGGATTGTATTTTTACCACGGGGATAATTGTAAATATGATGCTTAACTAACCATAACTGAACCAACAGTTTGAATCCCTTGTGGTGACACCGAACTCTGCAGAACAAAAGCGATTCTGACCGAGTTGTTAGCATGAGACGGGTATTCACAATCACTTCACGTTTACCAGCTGCTGCTTCTCTGCATACTGCAAAAGCATGATATCCCTGCTCCTTCCAGCTGTGACTTTAACACTTAGCTAACACTTCTTTAACATCATCTTTGTCTGTCAGCATTGTCAAGACGTGTCGTGTGGTTAGCTGCTGCTGCTGCAAAAATACTTCCAAGGAGAGACAAAAAAAATGCAGTAACTAGTTTAAAAAAAACTAGATTCTGAGCAGGAATAATTAATTAATGTGAATTTAATTTAATGTCGAGGGTTTCAAGGAACCGTCTGCTACTGTTGACAAAGCAGCCATTGGTGAACTCGGCCCTCTCAACCCCTGTGTTGCGTGGACACCTACGCATGTCCATGTTCACTCAGCCCCCCCTTGGTCTCCCTTTGAAATGCTACAAGGTTAGTGTGGGGGCTGAGCCATTGAGAGGCAGTGACAGAGATACTTCAACACAGGCGAGGACTTTTAGGGAGCACAATGACGCTCTGCAGAGTGCATGTGGGAGGCTTCCTCTATAGAAAAAGAGTTGATCACGCTGTGACGAGAGGGGGGTTCACGTAGGCTTTCACTCAATATTTCCAAGCGAGCGTCTGGTTTAAGTTAAGGGACAAAAATGCAAACATGATGGTTTCCAATGTTTGTACAAGGATGTGTAATACACAAGGAGCTACATTCCGAAAAGACAATAATTGCCCTGAAGAATTCAGCAGGCAGTGGATGCTAATGACACCATTCCAGTGAATTAGAGCCCTTTCAGACTGAGACATGCGTCTGAATGAAATAATAAATGAAATCGTTTTCCTGAGGATTGTGCGAGGCTGATGCGTCTCAATCTCCGAATCGAAATGTCAAACGGGAGACTGCCAACATGTGAGCAGTATGTGTGAGGAGGACCGCCCGTGGTGCGTGTTATGCCTCTCTCTTGACGGGCCTCACATCACTGGCAAAAATGAAACATTAATTCAGCTCAATATTTGCACCTAATGAGTACTTGGCCCCTTCAAGGATAAGAGAACAACCTCCGTCTGACCTGCGTTGTCTGCAGTACCTCACAGCAGGCGGCCCACTCGAAGAGCAAGTGGATCTGGCTTCATTTATCTTTATGGAAAACCTGAGAGCCCCGTTGACCTTTTTTCCTTTCTATCGCGACAGTATGCAATCATACTGTACAGTATATCCACTGCAACACAGGTATTCATATCTGTACTGTCACTATTATGACCCACTTGGAAGACAGCTTTGAATAATGTTGTTTTAGCACAAAATGGCCGCGCTTTCCTCTCACAGTCAGACTGCAGCATGTCCTTTCTAATCCAATGACATTGGATCTTCCCATATTGTGACCTTTGATCTAAAAGCTAATTTGATATAAAGTATGAATGTAAATTCAGGAGAAACTAGGGTATGAATTGATCTACATGTAACCTATTGTCAACCCACCCTCACTACACCGCTTGTTTCCTCTTTCTTTCTTTTTTTTTTGCTCCAACCATCTCTTTTTGGAGGTGTGCCGCTCAGGTGCAAAACCCCAACCTAATTACAGGGCCGCCAGATGGCCCAGCAGGTCCCCAATGCAGTAGCGAGGCTGGCACTCAGCTCCCTCCAATCACCTCTCTCTCTCTCTCTTCATCTTTCTCTCTCTCCCTCTAACTGGGTCAGCTCCCTCGCTCTCTACCTCCTTCTACCCTTCCTGCTATCTCCTCCGTCATCCTTTAATGTTTTTTCCACCCCTCACCAATGGAATTTTGTCTTCCAAATCTGGGCATTTGTAGTAGCATTAACATGACCATTACAATGAATAGATTAAGAGCTAACATGGAGAGGTAAAAGATTTCTTGAGTCCACATTTGGACACTGTGTTGGTGCATTGCTCTGCTCCCCACTGGTGCCAGTTTTGGCCAGCTTTCTCAGAGTGCCGGGTACACGCTGTTAGACGAAGTGATAAAGCTGCCAAAAAGTCAGCCCCACCCAGGAGCAATGCTTCCCCTTTCATCATCAAATTCAATATATTTCACAGATCACAGCCGTGTGGTACAGTAAGGAGAGCGAGACACACAGGTGGCCTTTAGCCAATAACACGACCCTCTTCTAATTGTATCGGGTTCCACGAGTTAATCATCCAGTGAATCACAAATTAAACCCATTTTATCAAGAATTATCTGCTAATCGTAACAAAATGACGTGACAGTTGTTATATATCAACCTAATTCTAACCAATTTAATACATGTACGCAGAGACGCCACAGTAGAAAGCGATGAAGCCGATATGAGAGAGCTTATCATCTACATGTACAACATGGTTAAAATTGTTAGGTCATCGTGTTTTAGCCTGAAGCTTATCAAAATTAGGATCAAAAGAAGCATGTGTTTAAAACCATTATCTGCAATTACAGCTATTTTTCTTCCTAAGGGAAATAGTCTGTATATTGTTTTTTTAAACTTTTTAAACAAGAGGAGACTAATAGTGGTCGTAAATGTTTCGTAAAAGACGAATCAAAGGCAGCGCGGGACTCACAAATGCTGCCGTAGTGCAGGGATCAACGGTCCGGATCAATAGGGAAGTGCTTTGATTAAACGAGCAAACAGAAACTCTGCTCTTGAGTCTTAGGCAAATACAGGAGCCAGAAATAAGTGCGCACATTTGATTTGAATCCAGAATCGGTGGTTAATATTCCCTTCATAACAATTAAATGCTAATGAAGTCACATTATGTGCTTTCCGACACATAACTGCAACGGACTTGTAACAGTTGCTGACAGATGTGAAACCAGTCGCAGGTGGAAAGCATGGGAATTCCTGATGTTTAAAGTAATCCTGAGGAAGACACTCAAACACTAATAATCCGAGCAAGGACGCTGTTTTGATCCCAAGGGAACGCGAACAGTGTAATTACAATGAATTAGACAAAATAAACTCTAAGCGAATTAAAGCTTGTGTTTGCATGCATAATAAAGTGCTGCAGATGAATTTGAAATGAAAAAGTAATTCAATGCTTTATAGACCATTTCACTATTCAACAGTAATGATTCACGTGATCTTTATTGAATGACTGTGGCTCAATATAACGTGTAGAAGAACAAGTGCCATTCAGGTCTGGTCTTAGTCATCAATGTCATTTAACGGCTGTGATGTTTAACAGTATATTGTTTTATGAACGGTTCAGATCGTGAACTTGTTTTGGGCTGAGACATGCTTGGATAACAAAGAACAGCTTTTGCATCTCAATCTTTCCACTTATTTGCATTTGTATTTTACAGTCTGCACAAATTTGCACTCCTACAAGATGAAGGGCACAATTTAACAAAACAACAAAAGAATCCCTTCACTTCAGAAACAGTTATTTCCACTCCAAACTACAAATACAAAGAGGTTGAGTCTCTCCATTCATATTTGCTGATAGACTGGTTAGTACTATGTAATTGGTTTCTTAATGGCAACCATGCAATTTATTGTAAGGAAAAAAGACCTTAACCAAAGTTTAAGCCAAAAGCTGTACTTGTGCATATAAATGTTACTAATGAGTCTGTTTGGTCATCCAGGTAGAAAAAGCGATTCATGCGTAAAGCACAGTCGGCAATCTTCCAATCAAGCATCATCAAACCATTTGCTGTGTCACTGCTGCTTCACAAGAAAAAACGAAAAGTTCCATGAAGTCAACTGGCACCGGCGCACGTAAAAGCATCAAACCAATTCAGCCCAATAAACTCCAAAGTGCTGTTGCAGGCAGAAAGCCTCACAGTGCAGCTAAACTTTGTGGAAGTGTTTGAGGAGGACACGAGTTAGTGAACTGGCACATTAATTACTGGCTGTCAGTCAAGTCTTCACCACAATCTGCTGGACAGTCATTTGCAACAGGGTAGTTGTCCAGCGCAGCCTCTTTACTCACCTGAAGCCAATCTCAGGGGGTAATGGAACTGGAAAAAGTTATTAACCCTGCTTTGCAGCAAGGGCATGACAGCTCTATTAAGCCAGTGCACAAAGATTCCCCCATTTTCAATTACTGCTTCCGAAGCAGTGAGGAAAGTTAGAAGAAGCAGCCGGAGAGAAAGACTCGTGGGCCTCAAATCTCAGCAGCTCTTATCGTCTTCTCTTGTTCCTCACACAGCGCAGGTCCGACACACTGCCTGAGTTGTCGGTGGATACGTTCAGTCTATTTATATGACAAACATCGCAAGGAAGGCACACCCACTGGCAAATGGGCCCGTCAGGCCGGGGCTAAATGAGAGGCTGGGGAGTAGAGTACACCCGATGAGGTCGTTCGTACATTCAGATGGCATTAAATGATGTCGCCGTGATTTGAATACTGCGACTATTGTGGCCTTTATTAGAGGAGAACTCGATTTAATATGAGCGTCAATGGTCAAGGTTACACCACTCTACTTCTCTTCAATGTGATTTTTGTTATTTAGACTTGAGCAGCTACACACACACACACACTGATGTGCGATTCAAAAAGCAAAGCCTGCAGTAATGAGGAGAAAATACTGTAGGGATATCTCTCTTTGTATTTGAGCCTTGAGCTTCGGATTGGCCATCAAAGACGCGTAACTGACAAATTACTCACACAGTAACTGCTGTTGATCTGTAATGGTCCACCGTTTCTCGGCCCTAGCCTTCGTTAAACAGGGATCAAACACTTCAGTCGGCTGGATGACTTGTTCTGTTCTCTATTACGCTGGCAGATACAGTTTGAAGGACTTTTAAAACCCACCTCCCACATTCAGCGACCCTTAGCCCTGGTTGCGTGCTTAGTTGGCTGCGAGGCTGGAGGGGAGGTTGAGGACCAGGTCTCATACAGCAGTGCCTGGGGAGTCCTGTCTGTTGCAATCAGGCTGATGTGGGAGGCCATGCCAGGGGCCATGGTGGGACTACTGGTAGGTTAGTCACACAGATAAAGGGAGGCTAGTAGCTCAACCACTTCCTGCCGCAGGGTCACCCTTGAGGGAAATCTGCCCGGCAACCGCTGGCTCTGTGACAAACTGGGAGAGGCACAGAGCGAATGACGGGGTTTTAAAGGTCAAGGAGCGAGACTAACCCTTGAGCGGGCAATAGATACACTCCACAGAGTAATAGAGTACGTCATTGAAGATGTAGGACTGTGCTGCTAACCTCCGATAATCTAAACTCAAAACATCTTTCCATCTAATTGTGATTAGAAAGACATGAATGTTTTTGGAGTGCTTCATCTCAGGGAGCCTTGCAGCAAAGCCTTGCAGCTTTGATTTTATTTAGCTTCCACCCTCCAGCTTCTTCTTCTTCTTCTTCTTCCTGCCCACTCCTTCACGCCTCCCTCCGCAGCACCATGCCTCCAGCAGGGCTCCGCCACAGATATCACAACTGACACGGTTTATCAAGGCAAATAATCTGGAAGGGAATTATTGCGTGAAGTCTGGACTTCAAACGGCAGCAACTCATTTCAAGAACACCAAGGGTCACTATCACCTCAAGAGTCTCCAAATTTTAAAAATACTCTTTTGCTTGCCAATACAAATGAAGAGATGGACGCGGTGAATGTTTGGAGATCTGGGAAACTTCCATGAGGAGCAAGCGATCTGTTCTTTCTTCCCCGTTTGTTGCTTCTTTGGTTACAGATGACGGAGCAGATTCAGCCGCTGCACACCCCTTTTCTGCGTCCGTGTCAAAAAGACACGTCCCCACAGCTGTTAATGTTCTCAAACAGACGGACCTTCAAGTGCTCTTTCCAGACACTTGGCAGCTGACCTTTTAATTCTGTTGAGAGAGTGGAGTGTGTGCAGTTTACTGATGATGTCGCCCTGGACTGGCTCAAACAAGGAATGGTTTAAGCACCCGGTGACTAAGCCGATGAATATGCGCCGTCTCATCACAATTCTCATTTGAAAAAGTGATTCAAAATGCAAAGAGGAGGGTTTTTTTCGGCTAAGTTGTGCGTTTAAGAGAAGAGGCCGTTCTCGTCCCACACTTGGCGATGACCTCACTCAAACTTCCTTCTCAGCAGTAGTAATAAAACATTAACCATCACTGCCTTCTCTGACTCGCTACTTGACAAAAATGGACGGACTGTGAGTTTCAAGAGTTTATGCCGAGGGGCTAAATCACACAGCGTCAGAACCCATTTGAGTCGGGGTGAATTTCGGGTCACCAAACATCCGCATTCGACTCAGCGACGGAATAAATCAGCTCGTCCAGGAAGTCTTCGCCACAAACACCCACTTCCTGAGTCTAATTGACACTTTGCAACAGATTGGTGGTCTGATTTCACATTTGAGTCACAGGATGTCTGAACCCCTTATTTTTTTTAATACACACACAATCACACTTACACACAAAGGTGACAGATTCCTAATCCCATAAAGGTGCGATGCGAGCGTGTGATCGGAAGGTGACAAAATATTCAGCTTCAGAAATAACAGTCCAAATCGGTGCGGCACAATGGGGGAGAATGAGCTGATCAGGATATCAAGCTTCACACGCTCGCTTTCACATTGGCATCCTGACTTTTCCCTCAATTCATGTGTCTCCTCATCGTGTCCGTTACCATCGCACACTTTGATGTTGGCCTTTTCTCCTTGTCCGTCCATTAGAAAGCCTCCCCCCCCCCACTGGGCATCCTTTTATACGCCTACAGCCTCTCGCAACGTTTCCACCCACACACTTTGTTTGAAAAGCAGCATGCCTGCCAATGTCCAACTAGCTCAATAATTGTCACAAATAATAATTTCGCTGTGCTCAGTTTTCTTCCCAGCAGCACAAAGTAAGAAATTGACATCAGAAGTACCTGATGAATATCCAGTGAATAGGAATTTGACCTTTTTGGAGAGGCGGCAAAATAAAAAGATGCAATCATTTTCCATCATTGAACCAGAGTGAGCTATCAGATGGGATCTTACTGGTGCTGTCATTTAACACAATAGCCTCCCTAAATCATACTCCACAGTGGCAGGGTGGCATGAAGAGTGAGACTGAACTCATTGACAGTGGTGGCAGCTTGATAAGATAATATTGTGAGGGTGACATTGACCAACAATCTTTCAGCTTATCGTTTGCCATCAGGCGTCCAGCGCGAGTTGTGATTTTATCCGTTCTGAGAGCGACTCTCTCATTTGCATGCTGCTGTTATTGTCGTGACCTCAGGTTGAGAAAAAAAGCTCCAGAGGCGCAGAGAGACGGAGCAGGAAGAGAAAGGAGAGAAGAGACAGATGTGTCAGTCGTATATATTTCTTTCTAGTGCTTTGATATATCTCATCCTCACAGCTCAGATGAGGGGCATAGCACAGGTGATGTTGGGTTTCAGCGACAGAAACCTACATATGGCACACACTTGACAGGCAAACTTGATACCATCAAAGAGATTTCTGTTCCTGTGAGCATCAAGTGTGTAGATTTGGATCAGATGCAGCAATATCATGAAATTGAGTTGAAATTGCTCTTGGATACGACAGTCTGCTGTGCAATAGAGAGATGGAGCACTAAGATGGACGTTTGGTGGCATACGGAGGGTAAGAATTGGACAATATGCTAACTTCCTCCATGCTTACAGAGGTGTCCCTTGCAGTTGACCCTGTTTTACTGCTTTATCTAAGCAGACAGGACAAGACAACTCCGGCTGGCACCGATGATTATCTTTAAATAACTAGTTATTATTTGGGCTGTAAAATGTCAAATGTTGATATCATTAAATTGCTTGTTTTGAACCGGCGAAACCAATTAATGGTGTTATAACACACACGAAACCAGCAAATGCTGACATTTAAAAAGCTCAGTCTTTGAACGTTTGAGAAATGGCTTAAAGCAATTATTGAGCGACCATTAAAAACTGCTGTTGCTCAATCAGTCGATTAATTGCCCGTGATTTCACATTCAAAAGCCTTTTCTGTCAGCTTTCGCTTGACAAGGGAGACGGATGGACAGACGGAGGCATATCAGAAACACATTAGAAGGTAATGTATCGCTGCTCCTCTTCCACAACCAGCCACCGACCTCCGACCTCTACGACCGACTTACTGGTCTTGACACTTGGAGACATAATCATAATCATGATGATCCCAGTATTGGCAGACACGGCTCCAAACCAAAACATCTGCTGTAGTCGTACCTCCAGGCAACAACAGAGAAGCCTCCCCACCTCCCACCTCCCACGGCCCACATGATAATTATCACTGCTGGCTGTGGCGGAGCCGTTCACGCTGCCATGTCCTTTCAATGCTCCAGTGAGTTTTGGGTACTGCATGGTCCTGTGATTAAAATAAACGAGGTCTGTGGGAGTGTATGTTATTTGAAATCAAGACTGCCTCTCGTTGATTTGGTAAACTTATCTTCATTGAGTAATCTGAACGTGTTTGTATACTGCAGATACTATGAGCACTGTCACGGGAGCTGTCCGTAGTGCTGAAGAGGCATAAAGTACTTTACGCTAAACAGGAAGAGCTACTTAGAACTAATGGGTGAATTAAAACAGACTGGAACTAAATGACCATTTTACATGTTTGAGTTACGGGTCCTACATAGCCTGCCGTTCTCTGCAAAGCTTTGCATTCATTTTCTGTCTTTACTGTTTTGCCTCACCTATTCTCACTGGGTTGAAGTGGGCTGGGCTCAAATGAAGAAAAGGGTGTGTCACATACTTTTGTGCTCCAATCACAGTTTGGCAATATTTAAATCCAAATCTGATCACAGTTGGTCGCTTCTTTACTTACGTTGCTACGCCACTGTCAATCAAATGTGATCAGACCCTCGCCTACACAGTTCTTTTTTCACTTTTATTACAAGTCATCTACATTACCCGCTAGGTAGCTTAGCCTGTCGCCAAATCCAAATCACCCACACTATCCGTCAATATATTTAGTCATTATCTAATTCTATATGAGCCGTCCAGTTTTCAAGGCATTCTTGGACACAATGACTGGATATTAGAAAGGGAACGTTTCAGCTGCCATCTTGTACTAAGTTGTGATTTTTTTTTTGTTGGCTCTGCCAGCTCAGTTACACAACACTTGAGATGATTCCTGCCTCCAGAGAAGCTCTGCCACAGAATTTGTAAGTAAGTAAACTCCAATCTGCGCAACTTTGCAGGGAACTGCATCTGACACACCACCCTGTCAGAGTGGATCAGGCCCAGGACCAAAACCCCCGTACACATCCAATTTCACTGCATGTCTTAATTCCAAGTGGGCTGTTGAAATCTCCCACCCACCCGTATAAAGCTCTCTGTCATGGCTTCTCATGAGTCACTGAGCCTTCTGACTTCACCGATCCCCCATTTATAGCCACTCCATCAACACTTTTTTTTTTTTTTTTTCACAAGGAACAAGCATGAAGATTCCACATGGATTCAAATGAGACGTTTGCTCATTCACATGCAGCGCAAAAAGCTTTCACAGATGACTAAAGCTACGAGATGACGAGCAGATGCTGCAAACACTTCAGCCTTTTGTCTACATTTTCAAATCCAGAACGGAATAATCACCCACAGTATAAAAGTCAACGGGCTGCTGATTAATGGGGCAATAAGTAAAACATGTTTGCTGCCCTGGGGACAATCAACAATGTGATGGTGAATGACAAGTCAAATATCGTTTCTCCAGGTGTTCAAACTTACCTTTTTTATGCTCTAAAGCAAAGCTTCACCCCATCCCATTTGAAAACATTATCTTCCTAACCACCTGTTACCCATAAACCCAAAGAAATTCACGCCAAACACAGATTTTTCAGCCTGAAAAGAGATATCACCATTACTGTGCTCTGCATAATGACAGACTGATACATTTTCTTGTCGTGTTTCTGTTGGATTTCAGCTCTAATTAGCCGGCAAGATGAAAAGACAAGTTATATCAGAGATTATCTAATGTATTTTTTAAGTTTAAAGAGACAGGAAAGCTGAAGACAAGATCCTCAAGGTGTGTCTCCAGCAAGGACGCTTTAAGCGGCGGTAGAAATGGAACTCCTATTGATTCAAGTCAGCTAACTGATTGGGGTGTTGGGCTGGAGAAGAGAGTGCCCCCTGAGGGAGATAAACAGAGCTGCGGACACAGAGTGACAGCGCTGGTGGAGTATAATGGGTGGAGAGAAAAAACGAGGAAGCCAGAGGAAGAAGAAAGAGACGCTTTTTTTTCCTCGTGTCTGTCTCGTGTTCAGGTCAGATCACACAGGGCTGACACTGGACTTGTACCGAGGCTGAAGGCAGGCCCGGGAACTGGCTCGGTCGGTGAAACATGCCTCTGAGAGCAATTAGGAGGCCAATTACTTTCTTCTTATAGAGGACGGCATGTCAGGGCTTGCCAGCTCCAGTGTGCGATCCTTCCTGACATCCGTCCCCAGCAACAGCCGACACTGATGCTCTTCATTTCCCGAATTCTGGTTCGAAAAGCGCTGCAGCTGGCCAGCTGGAAAAACTCACAGAAACAACAACACAAAGGAAAAGGAAGTCCAGAGGGGTTGCAGATTCACAAAAGCTCGTTGAGCAGTTCCCAACACCATAACGCACAGAATAGATCCGTTATGAGCAAATGCAGCGTAAGCAAGAGCAGCTTTCTTTAGCTGTTTACCACCCTGTCAGTTTCGGCCTGATTTTTATAAACGTCTTATTAAAATCAGGACTTGGAAATAAAAAATGTAATTAACTAAGCATGAGTGCCATTTGGTAATTCAAATTATGAGAGGTGACAGTTTGAGGCAGGATGTGCAGCTGTGATAATTCTTATTTTTGGTAAACAGCAGGAGATTTGAGCGGTGGAGCTGGATTGGAGGGACATTTTCCCAGTGAGACGTCTCCGCGGAGAGCCAGTTTGGCACGAGCTTAATGCCAGTCGGCCTCCGCTGGGCACCAGCAAGCAGTTGTGTCATTCAATCGCGGCCCAATCCGATCAGACAGAGAAGAGGCCGGCGGACCGCCGCCACACAGAGCCAAACTCCAGGGCCCAGTGGAGGTCAAAGCACACACGAGCACGCCGTCCAAATCCTCACAGGACTCGTGTGGCTGCAGCAGCGGGGCTACTTTCACACACATTTCTACACTTCTCAAGGTCTGGAAATGAATCATTCTGAAACTTTTCCAGACGTAGACAAGCATCTTGTCATTTAATGAAGACAGCGAGGCGTTTTTAATTATCACACACTGTCATAAGTCCCCAGAGTCTATTTTAATGTCCCCAGAGTCTCGTCTTAACTAAGCAAACACTATTTTGCGCTTTCGTTATGGCCAGGTCCCTCGAATCTAAAGAGAGTTCCTAGTTAAATAAAGATCAAATAAATAAACAAATTCTGACTCATCATACCAGCGGCGCTGGTTATGGACTCACTGCTTCTACCTGCTGCTCGCTGCTGTCTCAATCGATTTCCAACACAACAGCTCATCCTGCTCTAGTTTCTTTGTGACCATACTTGCCCGTGGCATCTCTTGCCTTCTGCATTTTGTGTATTTCATATTTCTTTACGGTAGATGTGATTTTTCAGTGCTCCAGACTGAGACTCCCTCAGTGGTCTGGACCCACCGGGGAGGCAAACAAATAAACAAACAACAAATCATGAAACCAACAGAGCCAGTGTCTGATATGTTTCTCTGATGTGAATCAATAATAAATGAATGTAAGAGTTTGACTACGTGCTGTAAAATGGGAGAGCCGTAAACATTACTTTTGTTTCTTTGTTGCGTCTTTGCAGTAACTAATGCATATAACATGAGTACGCAGTGAGAGACCTTTACAGCACCTTTAAAACGAGCACTGTAGCTGCACAGAAACCACGCAGAAGAGTTATTGAATCACGTAATGACTACAATAATTATCGGAACAACAAGTGGTATTAATATGCTGGAAAATGTCACTGAAAGATATATAACAACTGTAAAATTGGTTGTTAAATTATATGGTTGTTGGAATAAAAACATATACTACAGCATAAATAGATATTTTATTTCGCCCCCAGGTTTTCTGATTCTTTACACGTATTTCTCCAAACATTTGTTTCAACAACACATCCTCCATCCCTCTGCCACGCTCTGAATCCCAGACCACAGCTCTCTTTTGTCCTCATCCTCCTCTCAACTCTCCGGATGGAGCAGCGCTAAGCCCCTGTGACCTTGGAGTGAGGTGCGGCATCCTGAGAACCCGCCGAATAAGCAGAGAGGGAGCCGGGCACACAAACAGCCATTAGCATCCGTAATGCGGGGCTCTCTGTGCTGTGCCTATCCAGAAACCTCGCGGCTCGACCATCTTCTTTCATTTTATCCTACCAGGGAGGGGGAATCTCTCTCCCTGTGCCTGTGCACAGACTACATGAATAAAGGCACTGGCTTGCTCCAGGCAGAGCTGAAATTGCTCTATTACGGGGCTCCATTTGAGATCCGTGTGGGCAAGGCCAAGCACTGAGGCTTTTTCCTTTTTTTTCTGCTTACTTCTTTCTCTTTCCTTTGTAGTTTGGGTAGTATAGTTAGAGGAAACATTGTGACCTTCAGGCTTAAAGTAAAAGTATGAAACATTTCTAGCTGTTGAATAAGGAGAGATTTAACTATTGTATTCAGCGCCATGCTCTTTTACATCGTTCTTATAATAGCCTCCTAAAGGACTCCTAACGGTTTTCGTAGGACAATATCTCTTTCATCAGTTTTTTTCAGTTCAACATCTTAAGTAGAAAATAGGAACGGAGCGAGTATGATTAGCTAAATTGAATATATGAAATTGCTGCATTCAGTTCTGACTGGCCGTGATTATAGAGATGGATCCCCTCTTATATCGAGCAAAAAAAAACATTTCATTACTACACTATACGCTTTGCAGCTGCTGTATGAAAGCACTGTTGATCTGGCTTTTTTTCTCACTAAAAAACCACAACAGAGAAAGCACCAGAATGCCTGATCAGAGACATCAAACGGCCTTTATCTAATCGCTCGAAATGGCACATAAGTGGACTGAAAGGGTTCAGCAGGAGGACGATTATATAAGAATAAATGCTCACTTTGAGTTATTATCTATGTACAAAAGAGTTCCAACTGATGTGAAGTAAAGCCCGGCACGAGCTATCTCTGGTAATGCTGAGGACCGTACAATCAGGCAGCATTGTAGTTGAAGTGGGACCCTCTCCTGCATGATCATTAGGCAAATGGATGTGCGGCGTCGGAAAGCGAGCGCTGCTATTCGCTGTGATTTTTCTTTTTCCTTCTGAAGGTTCAGAAAAAGCGACGCTCTATATTATCTTTGCTGCTGTGTAATCATGTCTGAAATGCAAAGACAACTACACAGATAATTACCTTTTGTAATCCTCCTGAATACGTGTGGAAACCAGTTTGTCCTGAGTGTTAAACAAGTTGCATTGCTGTTTCTCTGCTCTCACCAGTAACCAGTAACCTTGAGAAGAAAGAGCAGAGCAAGATCGAGGTCCAGCTCTCAACTCCAAAACATCGTCTGCTACAATGATAGGGGCCATTCTCGATAATGACTGCGCTGAGGTAAACAGAATTAATCAAGATTACCGGACAGCGTCGCCTGCAGCCGGCTCACTGTAGTGAGAGAGAAAGGCTGGTACTCGGCACTCGTCGTGAGCACAGATAAATAGGTGATTTATAGGAGCCATTAATAGTGAGAGGCAGCCCACACATCTCATTACACAAGTTAGATTGTTTGTACTTTGTAAAGAAGCTGTGCCTCCGCTGCTATGAACGAGGACATTCAATCATAAGCGTTGCTTTGTATGAAATAGGTCAAACCGATGCAAACATAGAAAAACCATCAACAGATCATTTGGAGAGAAAACGAGGAAATATTGCAAAAAGGGCAGCATTGCATCATACCATGACTTGGTTTAAGACATGCTGCCTCAAAATACCCACCCCCATGTTTGATCATGTTTATTGTCTTCAGCCATCTGCAGCCGATAACCCTTGACTGAACAAGCTGTTAGTTATCCTATGAGGGAGCGTGCGGAGAAATATCCGCACTTGTTCAGAAGTGACTTCCCCGTAAAGGAGGCACTACTGCGGGCGATCCACAAAACAAAACAGAGGGTGAGAAGGACTCAAAAACCTACTCCGATGTCAGAGACGACATCTGGATTTTTAATTTAAATTAGAAGTAGGAGCAGCCTGTGAGGTGACATCGCTCCCGAGGCTCCGTTGCTCTGTGACTCACTGCTGTGTTGCCACCAGGAAAACCAGCAACAGCACTGACAAAAGGAAAAACACAGTCAATTTATGAACTTGTGTAACTGAACCTTTCTGATTTTATCATGTGGGGAAAAATATACAGAAGCCAAGCCAAGCCAAGGGATGTTCGTGTGACATTTAAGGGAATTAGGTGGTGTTCGGAAAAATGACAACCACTTTGTCTCCGTTAAAGAGCTTAGCCGAGACACGATTTCGTATAGCCGTCACGTGAGCTTTGAAAACACAAAGGAGGGTCTTTGCTCGTCTGGTGGCACTTGAGTGCACAGATAGCCGGGGCGGAAATATGCAAAAGTGTTGCCACGAGGGCTGGTCTTTTCCTTCTTCCTTCATCTATGTCAGGTGTAACATATACAAGCTGCCGTGGCTTTGAGAAATGATGCAGGGATAACAAAAAATGTTGCTAAAAAGAACAGAGAGCATGGCTTTACAATCTCAGAGCATCCTCCAGCTCCCTCCAGATGTCTGCTGGTTGCTCCATAAATCTCCCCCTAAATTGGCCTGATTTTTCATGCGAATGAGCGTGTGTGTGTGTGTGTGTGTGTGAGAGAGAGAGGCTGTCCTGGTCTGACCTTAAGCTGTGGGCCAACAGTCCAGACTGATCAGGCAAAGGGAAACCAACTGCCAGCACTACTCGGTCCGCCGTCAGGTGTTGACAACCTGCATAAACATCGAGTGAGGAGTGTGGCTCACCTGAGGGACAAAATCCGGCGTGAATAATCTGAAGAGTCACTCAGATGAGAACGAGTTTGCCCCGGCTAAATCTGTGATGTGAACGTGACGGTCGAGGACATCCAGGATGTTTACTCCCTGTTTTATTAATAGGAGCTATGGCCAGATATTATTTATTAGACAGCTGTGAACACGGTCAACGCCAGCGTCCGGTGAGCAAAGTGTTAGCTTGCTTTGTTGGAATGCTAAGCTAAGCGCTCGAGTTAGCAGTCAGGAGACGGACTGAATATCTTCTTACTTATCTCGTATCGCATTTATTAACTTACCAACTGTGTTGTTTTCTTTGTAGCAGATCCAATTTGTGATTTTATTTGATAAAATGCTTGGTAAATGTATTAATCTTCTTTGTAGAAAATGTATAAATACAAAAAAAAACAGAGCAACAACTCTGTTATGATATATGCAAATCAATTGAATCCACTGGCAAGCTTATTTTGGATGACTGACACAAATGTGATTGGTCTATTAGCCTATCAGTCATGCTATTAAGGTCTGCCATTATGAATCAGGCTTGATGGTTTGTGATTGGACACCAAAGCATATTGGGACTCATTATCCCCGACGGTTCTCAGCAGATCTGTCCAAATCCAAATCAATGAGCTCCACTTTAAATAAGAAGCACTATAACAGCTGTGACCTTTGGAGCGGCGAGGTCAACGTGACGCCGACGCTCGAGACTGATTGGCTAACAACGGTTTGGATCATCGGCATCAAACATGCCCGCTCACATGCAGCTGCCACCGTGAGTTATTTAACAAAGGCGAGTCATAGCGCTCTGTAGATAACGGCCTCAGGTCTTTATGCATGTGTGCCTGGGCTATCTCTATTGCCCCCTTACTGCTATGACGACACATACATACTGTACATATACACACACACACTGTAAACCAGTACATAGAAAAACTTCATTATGGCGAAACAAATGTGTCCTCAGCAGCAAATCAGCCCCAGCAGAAGGTGCTCTTCTGTAAACGTCTGGACGGTATTAAATTACACTGAAACTGACACTGCTGCTTAGTCCACCAGTGGTTCTGGATGAGCCTCTTGATGTGTGTTGAAAGCCCCAAACAAGCTCTAACACTCGTTTTGCTCTCTGAAATGTGCTTTTGATGGTGTCTCCTGAGAAACAGCGGGTCTGCATTTCCTCAGAAGCGCTTCGCCACGGCTGACGTGCTCCTATTTTGAATGGTCCTCCGTGGTGATGAGGTCATTTGTCTTGTGCAAAGGAGAGGGGATGTATAGTTGTCATACGCTGAGCTGGAGATAAATGTGAAGGGCTGAGACTGTGCCAGTGAAGAGAATTTATGCAGTCGAGCTTTTCCTCTCTCAGCTGCAGTGTTAGAAAAAAAAGAACTGGAAACAAAAAAGGGTGCAATTAAAACCGCAGAATTGAAAGCAGATGTCTGTTATTCAGTTACTTATTGATCTTCTGGATAACAATGCTCATGGAAAAAATATAACCAAATTCACGTCTGATTTTTCTACATGCTCTTTTTGTGAAGCGCGCTCTTGCCCTGCTTATGTTGTCTGTGTTGTGTTTGCCTTCCCAACGCTGTTTCAATGCTTTCATGCATCGTTCATGCTCGTGTTCAAAGCGGTCAATCGAACTCTGGTGCGGACTTAACAACGAGACCACGTCCGACCGAAAACAGTGGGTCTCCAAAGCGAACCTATCCATCCACCCCGACCTCCTCCATGAATGGACTTCAGCTGACTTTGATAAGGAACGTACAGTATTTGTGACGGGTCAGAAACAAACCCTTGAAATATAATAGTTTCGTTGTATGGGAACCTACATTTTTGGGCTAAAAAGGTCATCTGTGAATAAGAAATGCATGCTGTTGGGGCGACCCGAAAGCCGAGGGGTTAGGGCGCATGGGCACCAATGCACAGCAGAGTCTCCGGTTCGATTCCCTGCATGTCATTGCCCATCTCTCTTTACAAACGTCTCTCTCTTCTCACTAGTAAACAAAGACTCGGTGTCTTTTGTGTGCTGTCCACACAAAACCAAACAACAAATGGCTTCCTGAAAGGCGGGCGAGTCAATACCGCTCTCCTTTCTTTTACACTTAATGCTCTTCTTCCTCTCACACCAAAGTGCACATGTTAAAGACTAAATGGGTTGTTCAGCCGCTGCTGCTAACACCTCCTCCATCAACGGCTCAGCTCCTCCACCATACTATAGCTCTTCTACCTTTGCTGCTGTACCGGTTATGAACAGACTCACCGGGGTCCGACCCTGCAGGCGGGCTCGGCTACGAGGCAGTTTCATCGTCACGCAGTCGAAATTCCTCGCCGCGTGTATCGTGTTATAATTTTCTTGGATCGGGGGCAGGAACGAGTGTTTTCACAGCTATAGTGGGAATCCGATTATCATACAGGGATCACAGTCGTCATAGAAACCGAGGAGGGCGCATGGTGTTGAGCCACCCCTTACACATCCCAGAACATTGGGAATTAGTGTGAAAATTCAGCTCCCTTAAAAAAAATAAGGACGTGACAAAATGACGACACTTTCCCAAGCATCAGACGGTGTTTTGTTTGTATAACCTGCCCCTGTGATATGCAACCTGTTCTTTTTAGAAACAGTACTTTGTCACACACTTTCTCATTTGTGCATATCTTTACACAAGGCATCAGATATCTGTTAGTGAAAGGTGCAGTGGCTGCTGATAGGCCGAGGATTCATCTATTTTAAAGAGTCTTAACAGAGACTGTGTTACAGGTGGTTTGAAGGTTCATAGGCTGTAAACGGGCTCAGGTACTATAAATGAATCAATTGTAATTAATAACGCACCTCAACTAAACCAATTTCAATTCTGATCAGTTTCTAGCAGCCTGGAGGTGGAGGTAACAGCTTGCCAAACATTTTCTGGTAATTTTTTGTTGTGCGTTGCTCTCTGCCTGTTAATGTCTTTGGAACATTTGGGAAAGAACCGGCTGCAACAGCTGCCGCGGCGAGGACATACTGTAGGACAGACTCCAAACAGATTCACGTGGGACGGGAACCTTTGTCAAGCTCTCATCACCAATTAATGCCACATGTTTCTTAATACACACAACGGAGAGAATCTGCTTACAATTAAGCAGATTTTGGCCAAATTAGGGAAAATATAGACATCTGCAAACACAGCATGGCTAAGATAGCACATGCAAGCGGCAACAAAAGCGATTTCTTTATCAATTATACGTAATTTCTGTTTGTTATTGCCTCATCATTTCATTTCAGACTGATAGATGTGGAAGCTGTAGAGCTGGGTAATAGTTCTGTGTCATTTCTCGACTTTTATTGGTGTATCTTTATTGGTTCATCCTTCTTCATAAAGCTTGTGTCCAAATTATTACAAATTACACTCACAACAAAATGAGTTAAAAAAGGGTTTGTAAGTCTGGTGTACAGATGAGTCGATCAATAAATTCATCGTCCATTAATGGTTTACGACATATTTTCAGTAAAAATGCCCCAAAAAAATCACTTCTCAAATGTAATTATTTGTCTTCTTTGAGAGTAATTTGAATTTTTAACCACTTGTAACTATTTTTCCAACATTTTCAGACAAAAAATGAATGAATGAAAATAATCTGCAGATTAAAGTAAACGAATCGCTGGTTATTGTTTAAGCAGATGAGGGCTGAGATGAAGGAACTTTTGCATCTTTCTGCGAGAATCGTCAAGAAAGAAAGAATGAAGCCAGAGTGTCTCCACACCAGGAGAGGGCCGCCATCTGCCAGCTCACGCTGCACAAAGCTTCTCTTATCACCGCTCATCCTGAAAAGTTTGTTTCACACCTCTCCGTCTCGCTCTTTGTCTTATTCCTGTCACGCGTCATCTACTCCTCCTTTCTGCATTTCCTTCACAAAGCAGGTGTAATATTAAACCGGTGTGTCTTGAGACTTAATTAGAGCCTGTCGCCGCTCTAAATTATAGCAGTTCATGAGTGCGGACGGCCATCCTGTTCTTTACCCTGTCAAGACATTCCTGCTTCATTCATACACTGAAACAAACAGACTTTGCCTTGAAATTATCTAGTTTAGATTTCCACCGTGTTGTCAGAATATTTAATTACCACCTGGGTTTAAAAACATCTATTGTTGCCTTGTCATTCATGAGCAATGAGCAGGGAATTGCTAAAGCATGCACAACACTGACAGAGATATAGTAATCACAAAACATGATGCATTTAATCATGAGGGACAATGACTGTCCGGCTCGGTCATTCAGCGCGGAGCGACACTCTGTCATGCGGCGTGGAAATGCGACTCGGGGTCGACCCTGAACCCTCGACCCCTCAGCCGCCCACCCGGCGGCGCCTCGGGGCCGCAAACAAGTTCCCAACTCACTCTGGTAAACACGACGACGCCGCCGCGCACACCAAAAGACACGACTCACCGCTCGTCAAGCTGACACAAAGGAGGATGCAGCTCAGACGCTGTGCGAGTGGTATAATAACGTGCACACAGACATGATAGCATATTCTCCGGAGGCTCAGGGACAAACAGATAGGCCCGGTTGAATGGGATCGATGCGGAGGATCAATACAGGGGTGCCTGGTGAGCGCTAAAGGCACAGAAGAGGCCGGCGTTTGGAGAGCCAATGACCTGACAAGGACGGTCCTTGACTTTCCTCGTACTTAAATTGTGAAGGAAGAGATTAATCTCTGAGAATCACAGCTTCTTGTTTTTGTCGACACACATGAGAGAAAGCAGAAATGTGAGGATATATACAGTATATGTATATGAACTGGCTGGCGCCACACACTGCGCTCCAAGGTTAGACTGCCTCCTTAGTGCCAGTCAAGCTTACCAGAGCGTGATGCGGGCTGGATTGATTGATGGACTAAAGGGGAAAAGGCAGGTGGGCTAAGAGGAAGTGCACAGGAGAGAACCCGATGTCAGACACCGTCACTGACCTGACTGGTGCATTCAGGGCAGAGAACGGAAGTGGCTTTAAAGGCGTGTTTCAGCTCACTAAAAGCTCTTAAACCTTCAGCTCCAGCAACACTTTGTCAAGACGGAGGGGAACATGGAAAGAACAATATGACTGACATCACATTTTGTTTCAAATTACACGAGCCGCTGTTAACACTGACCTCCTCCACCTTTTTCTCCTCGTCAGTGTCTTGCGTTGTATTCATCACAGATTTGAAGAATGTAATTACTTTTAAATCAGGATGCCGTGCAGCGATTTTCATCTGCCGGACTGACGCCTCTCGGACACTTTGGACATAATTAATGCTATGGCGATGAAAGACGATTAAAACTAGAAGAATCTGACATGCAACAGTGACTTCTGAATACCGACTGTGGCTGGAAATATTTTTCTTACTGTCAACAAATCCCATGAAAAGACCAAATCCAACAGTGTGTTTGTCAAACTCTCAGTACTTTTTGACTTTCCTACCCTGTCTGTGACTCTCAGTCTGAACCCCGCTCTTTCCTCCAGATGATATCTTTCAAAAGCGATCACAAAGATAGAGGCTTTCATCTTAGAAAAAGGCTCAGTAGCTTCCTACAACAGCTGGGCACTGTTGTTGTTTTTACTCAAAACGGAGTAAATGGCACGTTGGGGACTATTTTAAGTGGATTAATACACATTTGGTACTTTAGATTGTCTGGCAGCAGGAAGGTGTACGTGGGATGGAAATAAACTACAGTGCCCATGTTCATCGTGATGAAGGAAAATGTCACTCAGTCTATCAAATGTCCAGTCCAGAGCTCAAGGTGGCATCTATTAGTTAGTACGATCAATAACCCAAAAGCCAACGATATTCAATTTAAAATCATACAGAACAGAAACTTCACATTTGAGTATCTGGAACCAGCCAAATGTTTGCAAAACAGTTTTGTTTCAGTGCGAATGGTTCAGCACTGAATGAAATCCTGAATGAGCATTCATGAGGTGAACGATGTAAAGAATAATCAGGATCTGTGTGTAACATGAAGACGTAGCTGTAACAGGAATCAGCACAGCCCAGGAATGAACAGAAAGGCTTCTTCCTTTTAACTGAAACAAAATGCAAAACACCAATTTATTTAACCTTGCACTCACTCCCTAAAGACTCTTCAGTCTGGAGGGGGAACTCGGACCAAGCAATGGCTATTGGTGGAAACTGTAAATTAGCACATCGAGTATTCAGTGAATGTCAAACTCAAGCCACAATAATCCGGAAGCTCGTTCTCTTCGTGAACTACGCTCTCTCTCTCTCTCTCTCTTCACTCTGTGCATCGTGGGTAATTTGTTCCTCCTGGGGGTTCATCAGGAGCCAGCGAGGTTATTTACACTGACAGTTATGGGGAAGGAGAGAGAAAGACTTAAACTATGTGGAGGATATGTTTAGAGAAGATAACCGATATCATTTTTACTCCACGACTTGTTCTTGAACAGAAACCTTGTTTACAAAGCCTCCCACAACTTGGCTTATAAACTTCCTTCGATCTCAACTTTCCTTTCCTTTCACAAGCAAGCAGCCTTGTGAGAGACGATAGAGACTGGTTAACATGATGTGTCAGCGGCGTTCATGCCGCGGCGGTTTCAGGTCATAGACTCGAATGTGGAAGAGCGGATTTTGTTCATTTGGCTTCAAATTTCCATGAAAAACTCGTTCCCTCCGAAAGAATTCAGTCACGACTTTTGGCAGCAGGCGAAGGTGACGACGGATGAAAAATGCATGAGGTGTTAATCACATTGATCTCACACGTCGCCATATCTACACACACACACACACGCACCTCTACCTTTTTCCTCTGATCTGAGAGCAGGTGATGTGAAACTGTACGGAGAGAAAGAGATAAAGAAGTGGAGAAAGAAATAGGTGAACAGTAAGTACTACTGCACTGCCTAAGGAGGGAAATGCAAAGGCCCTGATTGCATTCTAACAGGCTTTTCACACCTGGCTTTTCTGTGCAAATCTCCACCAATGCAATGCTGGGAAAAGGTGAATTCACGCTCACACAGAAGCCCTTTTGCGTGACTTGCCTCTCTGCACTTCTCCTCTGCACTCAGCAGGAACGGGAAGAAACTTGAAATGTATCCGCGATGCAGCTCCTTTCTCCCTCAGCCCTGCAATCATGACGACATAAATCTCAATGTTGCACATGAATGCAGCGTTTATTTGCGTGGGTGTGTATTCGTTTCCGGGTCACTGCAACTGTAGGCCATGTGAGACACACAGTAATGGGAACTGTGTCACCCATATAGCGGACCTTCTGGATGGTGGTATCTGATAATGCACTCCAAAGTGGACATCTGAGATCAGTGATTATCCTCCATTTACTGCGGCCTGCTCTCCTTTAGGGCATGTCGATGCATCAAAGGACAGAGTTCAGAGAAAATGCCTGATTTTGAAGATAACCCTCCGGATTTTTCCTTCCGGTGACAGCCTTTTAACACGCTTGATCCTTTAATTGCAGTAAACCGGGAATGACTTGAAGGTTACAGAGTGATGGTAACACCACTGACCCTGGTAAATAGAAAAAGGGAAACTCTGGAAATAAAGACAAAGAGTAGTAATGGGTTTATATTCCCCTTGCTGCTGTCTTTTAACATTGACCACAGAATGAATTTATCCCAACATGCTTTTATCAAAATTTGCGCTTTTGCTCTGATTGAATAAAATAATTCACGATCTTTCTGATCCAAGACATTAGAGGAGCGTCTCTCCATTCATTTGCGCTTTGATCGGGTTGATTTTGAAGCTGACGAACATCAATCCAGGTAACGCAAAGCAAGAGATCGGATAATTTCATATTTTCTGACCATGATACAGCTCTAAAAGAAAGGATATTTTCTTTTATCCTTATTTTTGTCTCTTTGCTTTGTGCTTCAACTACTGAAAACCAGAAGGTTGTTGCTATGCAACAATTAGATATGTTTGAGGTGTGCTACTCTCCGGCTTCCTTTTACCTTTCAGTAACCTCCTGCGCGCTGAGTGCTGAAAGAATTTGCACTTTCTTGGCGCTGTCAGCTTTGACCCCCTTCCCTCTCTGTAAATAGAGAGTCTCTGGTGAATATGCAGCCTTCTGTGGAGTCAGAGATGCAGGGATAAAAAGCAGCTCTTCTTTTTTCCGCTCAGATCGGCGGCAGACAGCACGCTGATTTACACGGCGCAGCGACAAGGACGACAGCTGCAGCGTACCGAGATGGAAAATATATCCTCGTCCCCAACGCCAGCCTCCCTCCTTCATCATCCCTCTTCTTCACTTTAAGCTCAATTCACATCAACTCTCTCTTCATGTGTCCCAACCTCCTGCCATCAGTGTTTATGTTGCCCAACATCACCTCCTCAGCTTAGAAGCTGGGTTTTATTGATGGGAGTGTGGGTACGAGGAGGAATCGACTACGACAGGTCAGAGGGGAAAAGCACACGTGTGAACCCTCACCACCGCCTGTTTGAAACTTGACCGGCAGTCCAAATTCTGTCTAACCTGCCACACATGTCACTGTTTCACACTGGGAGAACAGTCTCCAGTTTATTAGCTCCGGACAGCACGCAGCCTAAAGAGACAAGCACGTCTCAGCTGAGAGAAAAATGACTTTTATGGTGCTGACAGTTGACGGAGGGCAAAGAGGAGGGGACTGAATGGATGGATGCCTCCCAGTTCACGGTGGCGAGCCGAGCCGGAAAAAAAACCAGCCGCACACGTGTTCGCCTCTTTTTCCCGGACCGTATTATTAACGCACCAGCGGAAAACACTTAACTCATGCCTATTCAATTATGCTAATGCATACATATACAAATGACCCGGCTTAGTTATTAGCTGCCTCAATTAGGGGACATGCGTATGAGGGTTCAGACGAGAGAGAGAGACGAGTGACGGGTTGTTTGCCGTCTACTGGTGACAACAGAAGCCTCGGGGGCAAGACTTGTATTGTTTCTGTCGGGCTGGAGATCCTCTGTACTTGGAGGACATGCAGCAAGGCACGAAATCAATGTCATGCTGAGCCGGCCTTTGCATATTTGTGTGGACGTGTGTGTATGTGTGTGTGTGTGTGTGTGTGTGCGTGAGAGGCTAAATGCATGAACAGAAGCAGCTCTTATCTTTCCAACTTCTCTTAGTGTACTGAGAGGCGGCATCCAACATTTTCCCGTGAGCGCCATCACCAAAGATCAGAGAGCAAACCACACTGAGCTTTCATGCAACGGCCCGATCGCAAACAACACTTTTTCACGTCTGATTTCTCACCTTCTTGCTGTGTTACCGTTATCACACACAGGATGTAAGACACGGCTAATTCATTTATTAAACCGGCTGATTAGCAACCAGCTGTAGCACACACAGCCTTGTTTCTTGGAAATAAATGTTATTGTATCGACAATTAATATACAATAAATCTGAATCACGGATTTGCGCGTACATACATAGTAAATTCAAATCAATAAAATGGATCAACAAAGCCATAACTGACTCATAAATCTCATCTATTGCAGCCAAAGCAGATTAATCAGAATGATGTGCAGTGTGAAATAAAGCTTGTTGGATGAGAGTGTTCGTCCTCGGTGTGATGCAGTGATGCTGAGCAGGATTTTTGGGTGTGATCTTTGTCGATGCAACAACAGAACTAATATGCCAACCTGCAGTGTCATCAATTGCTGAATCTGGAGTGGGAGAGTTCAATCTTTTCTAAATGAGTTTCCATTTGGTTCCAGTTTTACTGAAATAAAGATTTTTTTGTAAGGATTAGGGCTGCAGCTATTGATTGCTTACAGTAAGTATTCCAGAACTCTACCAATTATCCCATTGATTTATCTCTGCAATAGTAAATATACAAAGAATAAATAATTGAAAAAGAATGTAAAAGAATTAGGCAATTAATTAATTTATCTTAGTTTTTTTGTTCACGATATTTGTTACCATGTCTTCTTTCTCAAAATATTTTGTAGTTTTTTCCTAACATGTTAATACTGAATACCTGTCTCTGTCTCAAACACCAGGAACAACAAAGTCTGATGTGTTGTAATCTTGTAAATATATCAGAATGTTGGCAATAAACCAACCAAACTAAAAAAAGCAGACTGTCTTCCATGAACTCAAATTCAAGCTTGTCTCCTGACATGTCGTTGCTCCGAGGGCATAAAGCTACGGAGCCATATGAAAGTGCATCATGCGTATCCTTCAATGCAAGCAAACAAAGATGAAACGCTCCAGTGATCCACATGCATTGTGGCAAAAAAACAAAACAAATTTGGCAACTGTTGTAATTATTTAGCCGGGCTACCTGGGTAAGTACTGAGCACTGTTGCCTGTGGACTCGACTGACAGTCGTTGTTGGTTCGTAAACACAAATAGATTTAAGCTAATAAATATTCAAACTCTGCAGTGACGGTCGCCTTCTGCAACCAGAAGGTAAAACCTGTCAGTCCCCACCGTATATCGCCTAATCACCACATGAATAATCTTTACAAACAAGGCAATATCCTCCATCTCGTGTCTGCTTTGACACTGGGAGCTCGCGGCGTGTCTCATTATATTTGCTGCCATTCCTGAAGTCTTCATTCCCGTCTGACGCTGGTTTTACGGTCTATTGGCGCTGTCCACAGGAGGTGGTGCTGAAATCTCACCCTCCTCTGCCTGTGTCCACCTCTCTCCCTCTGAATGCTGAGGCGCTGTCCGTGGTTCTGAATCGGCTCTGCCCACAGAGGGGGGGAAAAAAAATGATGATTTATTTTTTTTTTCTCACCGGCTGGGTTACTGGGCGGAGCAGATTGGACTTCGTCACAGCCGGGTCTGTCTGAACGAGGCAAACAAGCCAGAGTCTCAGCAGGCAGGGAGCTCCACGCCCTGTTTGCTTCTGAGCTGCCACATGAGACAGCGTCATCTACAAAGGGATGGGAGGCCTGAATACATCCCTTAGATGGATATTAAACATGAGAGGGGTAGAGGCTGGATGGAGTATCACGTGTATCGAGGAGAAAGATCTCGGCGATACTTATTTTTGCACAAATGTGACAAAAAAAAAAAAGGGTTGTGCTATATTTCAGCAATCAAAGGCATCTCCCGTCCTCTCTACCGCTACTTAACGCCTGTGTTTTTAATATTCAGTCCAACACATTGGGAAAGTGCATCCAGTGGGATGTTGTGTGAAAACAACGGCTGATCCCGGCTCACGAGAGGCCGGCCCCTCTCTCGGTCCTGACTTTCCCCGGAGTAGAAAAGCCAGCCAATCAGAGAGTGGATGAAGCAGCGAGTCACGGAGGGAGCAGGACTGCATCCAGTGGACCGAAAGGAGCCGCCTGCCACTCTGGGCAGGAAAAATGTAACGTCCACGGAGGGAGTGATCCGGTCAGGACACACACAGATACAGGAAAAGCACGCTCTTTTTGGGCTAAAGTGTAACAGATTTAATGCCGAAAGTGTCTCTCTTCTATCACAATTTTATGTTTTTGCTCTCTCTTCCACAACGCATGAGACAGGTGATTACTGTCTAAATGTTGCCACCGCTTAATAACTAACCAAACACTCACTGTAACACAAGGTTGCATGAAGGTCAACATGCCTCGATCCAAACACAACTCGGGCTGAGCTGTGTTTAAGCTTCATAATGGTTCAGCACAGTCCGGTGTGTGTTATTCAAGGCTTTCCAGCCGCTAGATAAACAAAAACCCTGTGTGAATGGGCCGTGTGAATGTGTGCTAGAGACGCTCATTAACTATTGATGCAATGGGAGATCTCACAGCTGGATACACATCAGACGCCACAGACACACATTCGGTAGTTGTTGAACCGCATGACAATGCCAGCGGGCGCAATAGGTTACGAGAAAAGGAGTGAATTGTTCGTTTCAAGCGAGAAGAGGAGATAAATCTGAAGGTAACAATGTGCAACAATATGAAAGGTGAGCAGATTGTTCAGGTCCGCTATGGGATGTGCAAATCCTTTTTTTCATGGAGCAAAAAAAAAAGAAAAAGGGTGCAGTGGATGTGAATAGAGTTTAATGGACCTCGCAGGAGAATAAAGGATTCTGAAGGTGGTGGGAAAATGAAGTCAAAATGGATCTGAAATCCAACTGAATTAGTTTTGCGTTTATAAAGACCGGAGCCGCGTGTTGGCTTTCATGGGTCGAGACAATGGAATCAAATAGACAGGGGCCTCTTTCATGTTTCTAAATGAGAGAAGACACAAAAAAATATAATTGTAAATTGTATTAAGAACAGAGAAGCTTTTGTTCAGCCTCTGGCTTTGTTTAATAGTCATCCTGCACGTCAGCATGCACGAACGGAGGGAAGGATTGGAAGGAAGAGAGATCGACTAGTTCAGTTCAGTTTGAATCTGGGATAATGAGAGTTGAGAGAGAGAGAGGAAGAGATAAGAGGCCACGATGACAAACCACAAACATGACAAACAGCAGGAAAGGGAGTACAGTGATTCGGTTACAGTATAACTTCTCATTAAATGACCTGGGTGAGCAAGCCTCGCTGTCGTGATATACACACAGCTGCAAAACACGGCACGTTTCTCTTTTCTGTAAGGAAACAGCTGTCTCCTCGTACTATAATGATGCCAGCGTTGCCGGGCTGAGCCTAACTCTCCCTGGCGGTCTGCTTATCCCTGCCTGTCACTACTGCCACGGATCGCAAACCAATGCTGAGACCTGCTTTCAAGCAACTACAAAACATGAAGCCACAAACAGAATCATTGGGAAAAACTGAATATATGTGCAAAAATATCTCGAGTAGGAGTATTTAACGCCGCATCATTTGAGGGCGAAAGGATCTGTGCCAAAACAAATAAAGTGAGACGGAGAAAAAGTGCTTCCACTGGTTTCAGTGTCTCCAGTCTTTTTGTCCTTCTCAGTGATCCCTGTCATTGTAAATCTGACATGCGCTGACATCTGTGTGTCATCCTGGATGAGCTGCAGTCCAAAAAGACACTACACCTCCTCCTCCTTATCAACCCTTATCAACCCGACTCGTCCAGTCACAATTACAGTACAGTGTCCGGCTCACTCACACACACACACACACACACACACACACACACACACACACACACAC
>NW_022280051.1:4287011-4317636 GCF_004355925.1 Anarrhichthys ocellatus | reverse complement strand
CACACACACACACACACACACACACACACACACACACACACACACACCTCATTCATTCACACATTCATTCCAAAATATAACCGTGTACAACCATGTTATCTCCATCCCCGCAATGCTTTCCTGTTATTGTGTTTTGTTTGCCTCTCACCTGGCAGCACGCTGTCCCTGGGTCCTCTTTACAATCCCAGGAAGGGGGTTGACACAAGTTCTGCGTTCGCTGAGGGGAGCTCGATGTGGCACTTTAAGAAGAAAGAAAAAGAAAAAAACTGAAAAGAAAAGGCTGAAAAAAAAAGCAATGTCCACTTTTTTTCCCCTCACACAGCGGCTCAAGAAGCGCTCTCGATCACACACTCCAACACCCAGTCAACAGCTCCGGCAAGCGAGCAGCTCACTATTCCTTCCCTCTCTCTCTCTCTCTCTCTCTCTCTCTCTCTCTCTCTCTGTCCGTGACACTCGCCTCCTCTCTTCTCTTCCCGCCCACCTACTCCAGCTCCCTCCCCCGACTCCCCCTCTCGCTCTCCTCTCCGTCTCTCCCTCGCTTGCTCTTCCTCCGTCAGACAGAATGCACACACACACACCCCTCTCTATCTCTCAGCTCACTATTTTTCTGACATTTTTTTCCCCCCACCCACTCGCACCTTCTGCTGCGTGAAAACAAATAGTCAGTGGAAGGTACTATGAGATGTGCATTTACACACACCATCAGCAAACTTATTCTTGTTTTGTGGAGCATTTTATTTTATTTCGGAGTAAGACAAAGCACATTGTTCTTGTAACGTCAGATGTGATTGATGATTATTGGTAATATTACTGTGTATGATTACAGTTCAAACTCCCTTTTGAAAGCCATAACTGCCGCTCAATCTCACTTATTCGTCTTTATTCATCCTCTCCATCCTCCTCTCCCCATCTTTCCGTCTCACTCCACCTATTCCCTAACCCTCCTCTGGTCCCGCCGGTGTATTTGATGCTGCTCACGTCCCATTCCTCAGACAGCGAGTCAAGGGCATTCCCAGAGTAAGCGTATGCTAAGGCTCTGCCTCAAAGAGCCGCCTGGCGTCCCATCCGACGCTCGGCCGGACCGCATGTGGCGCTCGGATCTCCCAGGGGGGTGGGGGGGGGGGGGGCAGATGCAATAAGCAAAAAAGTGGAGCAGCAGCAATAAAATCTGCCCGAGGAGTCGGGTCTCATTTGAACCACTGAGAATGGACACGGAGAATGGGACGGCACCCGACTTTAAATGTTAAATGGTGCTTTATTGGCATTAAATGCTGAGGGACTTTATGGTCCACTGCCATTGATCGGAGCTTATCCAATCAGGTTATTTGTTGGCAGGGTGTTTATCCATTAAGGTCAATCATAAGCTCACAATCAAACAGATTGAATTAATAGTGATTTGAGAATAAAAATCTGTTATATACAGTTATTGATTGAACCCTATGTATTGATTGGTTCCCCCTTTTGAGCCTGCGTATCTCTGTTGGTGTGTAGTCCAGTTATTGTGTTGCAGTAAATCATTATCAAAATAAATACTGGTGATGGTCTTGAGAATTGCAATCCTATTTGATTTTTCCTATGAATGCTTCTCCTTTTATCTTTGTAAACGCATCTCGCATCCAATCAATCCTCTCCTCAGGAAAACCTTGGATTTACCTTGGAAGCATTTGCTTGTTTTGTCGACGGATTAATTATGAGGCATGTTAAAGGTCGGTCTGCGATACATCGCTCGTCTACACTCATGTGTGAGCTGCTGGAGAACAGGAAGTCTGCAGCAAACTGTAACTCTGAGAGATGTGCGACTGCGGGGGAACAGATGCTAAACGTGTATTTTCTGTATGTGCACGTGTGTCTGTCTATGGAGAGACCCAGCGTGTAAATAAAGCGCACGGGCTGATAAAGCGCAGCGAGACACATGGCACTGTTGACAATACACACACACACGCACATGCATTAACAGACATCTAGCTGGGTAAGAGACAATGCAAACAGGGAGTCTGTGTTAATGATTACCAACTAACACCCTGCCTGGACACTGCACAGCATGCTCCTCTACTCATAAGCGTCGGTTCACTGGCTCAGTGTGTGTGTGTGTGTGTGTGTGTGTGTGTGTGTGTGTGTGTGTCTGTGTGTTGTAGTGGCTGCGAGGGGATCGATGGCCGGCTGAGGTGACGTGGCCGGTGCAGATTTGTGGCCCACGTTCTTATAGTTTCCCCTTTAATGAGCAGGAGCAGTGCCACCGTGCTGCAGGCCGCCCTGCTATGACGAATATCAGCTGTCTGGCCCAACAAAGTTGGCTAAACACACATCCCAGCTCTGCAGAAGACATCCGCTATCACAGCTAGAGGCTGGAAATTGTACACCTCCAACATTGGCATGAAGATAGATAATAGTTTTGGCCAAACTATTTTTCTGAGAAGGAGAGTAAACACTCTAGGAAGTCTATATTTTTAGATGAATAGCTCTCTTAACAGGAAAAACATAGGCAGCTAGTTATAATGACTGAACCGGGTCTCAGATTTACTTCCCTCTGTGGACGACAGAAAGCTTGAAACGTGCACCTCTTATCTGTGTGTGTTAAAATAACTGCATTAAAAGACCAAGAAGAAGATTTCTAATGTGTAAAACATCCAGTTTTCTGCTGGAAAGAATATTTCCTGAATAAAAAGGAAAGCTTGAGAGTGGTGGCGCGTCTTGTATCCAGAATCCATTAAATTCTCACTTTATTTGGTATCTCTGGTATTTTGGAGAATTCATGCTGGACACTGGTGATGACGGTAAATGTAATGCAGAAACATCAAGACAGGGCCAGAAACACTGGGGATCATAATAACGATAAATTTAAAAAGGTACGTTGAAACTGGACATAATGACCAAAAAGCAGTTAAAAAAAAAAAAAGGTTTTCATTTTACCCAAAGTGGAACCACTTCTAAGTACAGAATCTACTGTAACGCCCACGTAAACAGAACAGAAGAGCTGAGAAAGCGAGTCTTTTAAACCCGGAGCCTGTCAGGGTGAACCTAGAATGAACAAGAGAGGAAGAAGGAGGACGAGGGGTCACCGGGGTCAGAGAGGAACGAAAAGGGCAAAATGGCATTTAGAGGAGAAAGGCGGTGAAATAAAGGGAGCTGGGTGAACAAAAAGGACAATTTCCCAAATGTCAGGAGCATTTTAATGGTCACCTTTGGACAGTGGAAATAATGGGTCCGATTCAAACACTGAGAGAGAGGAAGTGAAGCTTTTGTAACTCGTCTATACAACAAAAGTGACTACGGACTACCTTGCTTACCTTACTTTAACTATTACACACAAATCTCAACATTCAAATTGTATAACGTGGACAATGTAAATACAAAATGGCCGTTACTTACATACATGCATCATGCATAGAGGGTAGAAGGTAGAAATGATTCTGTGGAAAATAAACTATGGTTAAGGTATAGTTTAGGTAAGGCAACTAAACACTTGGTGTTGAGATGAGGAGAAGATTGTGGTTGGAGTTAATAAAAACTATAATAAAGATTTAAACTTTATTTACATGCCTGTTGTGGACGCAAACTCCAGGCTCCTGCAAACTGTCGGAAAACTGTTTTCATGTGTAGCCCTGGTGCACATGCCATAAAGAATACGGCCACCCCCTCCCTCTGCAAACAGCACGCTTGGCAGCACTTTGATTAAAAAAGAAATAAGCACCCCTGGTCACCCTCCATATCAATCCCAGATGTAGTCTTTTTGTTAATACCACAAAAAATCGAATTGTAAAAAATCGAACTTTAATGAATTTAAGTTATATTGCTTCGGCCCACCCAGGGTATCCAGTGCTAATTCTCTCTAAGACACACACATGCTCTTCCAAACGGAGGAAAGTAGCCCTAATTACAGCTGATGCTCTCATTTAATCTCTCTCTCTCTCTCTCTCTCTCTCTACTGCAGGCAGGAAGCTGCCACGAATCACTTACAGCTTTATCAGTGGATAAGTGGCTCTTCAAATATGGAGCTATTCAGAGAACTTTTTCAATACACACAGGTGCTCCTTTCACCAACACCCGGCTTCTCTAACTCGCATGCATGCTGCAGATACTGTACACAACCTCCCACACGTACAGTACACACAGTTAAACACACAACACCTGCTGGGGTCACTGATGTCTGGCTGGTCTCGTAGGTTACAAGGAGAGCAGAGGAAGACAGAGGAGCTGCTTGTTTTTCACTATTTATTTTTTCAATTTTTAAACTGCTAACAACTCCGGTGGGTTATAATGTCAGCAGCCCGGCATCAAACGGCAGACAGACAAAGTTAGGGATTAGCTTGTGGAGCATTAAGCAGCTAAAGAGACAGACATTTGCCTCTGGAGTTGGTGGAGACCTAATCTGAACATAAACCCAGCGTGCCGATCCCTCCAGTGGCTTTCTGGAGAAAGTCTATCAGCCTTCATCTCTTTCTCTTTGAGCTCCAGTCACCAGGCGCCGCTGCTCACAGAGGTCACATCTTATTCATCCCAGCAGTGATAATTACGACAGTCTTACGGAGCGATGAGTGGCCTTTTTGACCTGAGAGCCCCCTTGACTTACACACACGAGGAGGGGAAAAGCAACGTGAAAGGAATTCAGTGGGACTGATGACGAGAGCCCTTTCTGCACTGAAAGAGACACTCACAGTACAGTATGGAGAGTACACGCCTTACACAAATCAACACCAAGGAGCGTCTATTTGTGCAGAGGGGATCAGTGTGTTGTTGTTTTTTTGGAGGGCCCCTGTTTGAGGGCGGGATGGAGGACTCAGCGCTGCCTGTTAGAGCGCCCCGGCCGAGTCTGTGTCGGGGACTCAGAAGGAGGATTAGTGGGGATTTAGAGAGCAGTAATCACCATTGTCCGTGGAGGGTGTGGTAATTAAATTACCTTAGCAACCCCGTTACTGCCCAGCCACACAGAGCGAACAAGGTCAGCGAGAATGAAAATTTCAGAATATGCAGAATTTGTTCCAAGAAGACGCATTTTCGACATATAGATTGAAGCACACATGATACATCATGTTCGAGGTAAATATGTGATTTAAGTCACACAGCATCATCAGACGACGTATTGGGACTTGCGATTCTCATCACGCATCCAGATAGTGGCATACCTGTGTGAGTGCTTGGAGGGAGAAGGCATACATTATGTTACAGCATGTTGTTAGCATAATATAGGCTACGCTAGCCCAGACATGTATTGACAGCACTACAGGTTTTAAGTGGTGTGATTTGTGGTTTCACGCGTTGACGGAGACGAGGGTTGGAACATCCATCAGCAATCAATCACGCGGCTAACTTGCAATTTATGAATGGAAGTTGTGACTAGATTTGTGGTTAAGTGAGAAATGTGCTGAGGTTAAAGACCAGCTGATCTGGGAGGAGAGGAATAAGAGAGAGAGAGAGAGAGAGAGAGAGAGAGAGAGAGAGAGAGAGAGAGAGAGAGAGAGATGTGTGGGAGTAGCAGCAGCTCCCACACAGGCAGGAAAGTCACGATCCACCATGGATTCTGCTCAAACTGACATATAAAACACGCCAACAACAACTCCCAAATGTAATCTCACATTCACTGCACATGTAAAATCTCAGTTCTGAGCTACGATATTAAGAAAAAAATGTCCAGCATGATACTTAAATAAAAATCATCCACTAAAATGCCCATGAAGCTCTTCATTAAACGCATCTTGATGCCACTTGAGCTTAGTGAGGGATTGCTATTTTAAATTGATTCATTTCTCAACTGGTGCAGTGTGACAGTCACCCATCATTATGTTGCATCACTACGAGTTCAGTGCTGCAGCAGGAAGATCACATCCCAAAGCTACCTACGTTCTGGACAAGCATCCGTGCAAGAGTGTGGATTCAACGACACACACTCAACCAAATCACATCTTGCTCAAACACAGACTTACATTCTTAGCCAGGGATAGTAGCCTCACTGAAACACGTTAAATGACATGTTTACTTTTGGCGCCCTTGGTCGAACCACACCCATCTTTGAATCCCTGTCTCTCACTCCTTAAATTCCAACTGTTAGTCTACACACAGAAACGGTCTTTTTGAGAAATGAATATGGACAAAAGTTGTTTTGGTGGATATGAACTCTGTCTGGTGGTTAGATCCGCACAGATACAGTACACGACGGCAGCACAGTTGCTCATTAAGCGGAATCAACTCTGTCCGTCAAGCACCTGTGTTTGGGAGGGGAAAGGCGGCCAGCCATATGTTTCCTGGGACTGCGGAGGATGATTGATGCCCTCATTGTGCATCAGGTGTTAAAAATCCCAGACACCCAGGAGTTGTCCTTTTTTTTATTTTTTCCATCATCTTTTCCACTTCCTGCGATTACTGGGGGGAAGGAAAGGGAAACGGTCTGATTGGCAGTCCTCCAGAAGCAAGACACGTATCACATAACATCGCCATTACCGTCCCCCTGCAGCCCACTGGAACATGTCGAGGACATGAGGAGCTGCTGCCAGATACCTTCTACGGCACCTGACGGGGTGTGATGCTATCGACTTGGCAGAATTAGGCCGCCTCACACAGCAATAATTACAACAAGAGATCCTAATCTCAACCCGTGAGACTGAAAGCAAAGGAGGGGCTGGGGGGGGGGTCTCTGTGATGAAAATGTCCCAGTTACGTAGGCTCTCTAAAGTCACACCCCCCTGAGATGGATCCCACCCCCTATTCACCACCCACAGAAGTCACCTTGACAGTACCCTTCACGGCCCTCCATCAACACACTGCCTGCATGTGACAGAACGGATCTCAGCGTCCTGTTTAATCAAGACAGAATCACAGCAAGGAAATACACTCTTTAGGGCATGAAATTAAGAGAGTAGAAGAAGAAGTAATCGCACCAAAAAAGACTAAAATCAAGCTAAAATGACGACACTTGATTGGCACAAATTTTCACTCAACACGAATCTGACTTAATCAAAATACAATTTTCACTTGAATTATTTTAAGAATTACACGCATTCTGTAGAGACAAATGATTCACATGTGGTTGAAATGATGGCCTCAACAAATATGACATCTCCAGGAGAGATTCTCCCCGTGCAACGGAAGCTCAAGCCTGCAGAGACAAGCCATGGTGAAAGACGGGGGTAGAAGGTGTGTTTAACGTCTTCATTTAGTCCGTGTCATGGAGTAAGTCAGACACTAATACACTCTTTGTTCTCTGTTTGTGAGCTTCAAACCTGCATTTATTCTCTGGCTAAACTAACAAGCCAGAAGGCGGAGGAGAGAGAGAGGGAGAGAGAGAGACAGGCACCCTGGGACTTGATAGTTTAACCTCGTCTGCCCTGCTGAACGCTAGCGAATTGCATTGTTTAGGACAAGAAGATTGGGGCCCTGCTCAGGACTACAGAAGGCGGAAGTGGAGGTACACTCCTCCCAGTCCATCTGAGCATGCCTCTCACTTTTTTCTCTCTCTCTCTCCCTCTCCCCTTCCGCTGTCTCTCCGTGGACGGCACTCCGCCACTTTGGATATGTCACGGGCAATAAGGATGAAAAATTGGCCTGCTCTCTGGGTCCCCAGTCGGCACGCCGGCTTCGTCCTCCATCTTCAACAGGCCTGGAGGAGGCTGAGGTCCACGCTCACCAAACAAAATAGGATTTAACAAGGCCAGAATCACTCACAATGCCTCAGTAAATAGCCAGTGAACCCCGTCTGAACCAGCATAGGCGGTTGAATACAGACTTTAACATAGAAGAGTGGAGTGAGACGATGGTGGTTGATAGGGCAGGAAGGATCTTACAGATTTGAATCCTTTATAAAATACAATTGAACCAACCAGGTGGTATAAAAACCCATACGTCAGCATGAATAAAGTCACTGTCCATGTACCATTTTAGTTTGATGTATTCTTGCATTTTGAGCTACTTGTTCCAACACTGTACATGTGACTTCAACACATTTCCATATTAATATTAATGTGGGCATGTGCGGATATGAACAACAAAGCCCCAAGTCTTCCTCTGTACTTAGTATTCAGCATGAGAAACAGTTGGCGTCAGATTCCCGGACGACAACTGATTCTTCCTGATAACACGGCTTGTACGATGGCAGGTGGATATAGTGTACTGATTCTATTCCCCTCTGAGATGAGGTAAAATCAATAAGATATTATTCAACGCAGGTATTGGACCCATAAGTAAGCCATCGACACAGCTATGTTTGCCAGAAAGTAATCTGCATAACCGACAGCTCGCTGGTTTTCCGCACACATGCATCTAAACATCCATAATTAGTCCACCAAGCAGCAGTATTGTCCTCGCGGGTCAAAGCAGTCTTGCTAATTTTCGATTCATATATTCACAGCGTCAGCCTCCTTCTGTACACTTTGGGTTTGGGCTGAGGATGTTCCAGTCAATTAGGCTTTAATCAAAGCAGCAAAACATGCAACTAAGCAGCTTTAGTGAGTCCACACTGGGTAAAACCACCCATTTCTTTCCAAGTGGAATGTGAGTAAATGATTATGGCACATCATCTTCCACACTCATGGCAAACCACCTTATGATATACAATACAATATTCTAATGCAACCACAAATCTGTCATTTTAGTTGCTCTGTATTTAGAAGTGCCACTCAATGGGAGCCCTACCGCTGCATATGTTTCAGTGAAAATAGATGTGTAAAAAGGAACAGACACTAACCTTTAACTCTACAATGCCCGCTGCAGTGTCTCTTTAAATGCGTCCTCCACTCTCACCGGCAGTCACTCAGATCTAGAGGAGATGAAAACGAATGAAAAGATGTTTGTACGAATGAATGAAAAACAGCAATCCATCTTACGTGAGCTCTCCCAGTAAGCTTGCATACATATACTAAGACAACACACCTGCTTTGCGTTTCCAGAGAGAGATAAATATTTTCGCTCCTGTCGATTGTTCCATCAGCTCAGTAATCTGTGCATGTCAGTGCGTGGGTGGCAGATATCCATTATCATTATCAATGGACTGTTTTCACAGACAATTGGCCATATTCAGGGCACTGCCAGGGGAGACCAGCCAATGTGTTGGAAAACCAGTGCAGAGAGCACCTGGGGATCTCCTCCCAACAGATGCCGCCTGCTGTGGAGGTGTGGGAAGATTTCCAGTACAGCCCTGGTGGGTAATGTCGGGGGTCTGGGTGCTGTCTACGCTCACCACCACTGCTGTACATCGCTCGAACAAGGCTGATAAAGCGTGATTAAGTCTTTTAAATGGGGTCAAAAGTCACTGGTTTAGAGCTGGAATAATTTGTCAGTTAATTGATTGGTTGATCCGACAGCATCTCAAATGTGAGGATTTGCTCATTTTCTGTTTTATAGGACTGAAAAGCAAATATCTTTGGGATTGCAATTGTTGAAGAGACAAACTAGATGCATTAGCATAAAATAAATAAATCTGGGACAATTACTTCATATCTCATGGCACCAAAAATAGCAAAAATCAATTATTTGTCTGGAAACAGGATGAAAGTTTGGGTGAACAGCATGTTCGTAAAGTCTATTGCTTATGCAGCCATTAGTTTGTCTACAAAGTTTGAAATGATTTTTAAAAAGCAAGGAATTTGTTTGGTAAATTTCATAGCAATCCGTCCATTAGATGTCTCGTGTAAAAGTGGAACTGATTGTGGTAAAAGAAAGGTCAGTAAGTGACCAACATCATCATGAACCATCCTCTGGAGACCAAGAAGGTCTGCTGCAAATTTACTGCAAATCAACATCCCTGTTCTAAGGACCCAAAACTCGTTATACAAAAATATTCCGCCAGGACCGGAGGTGATGAGACTATTAACACTGCAGTGAAGTTGTGTAAATGTGGCACGACTACTGATCAATCCCATTCATTCTCCCCCTCATGCTGTGAAAAGTGCATTGACCTGCCAACTGATGCAAAGATTAATAGCCATTACCTCTACTTGGCAGGAGTATAAAGGAAAAGTACACATTCATTCGTATTTCACTGCCATGCCTTATCAGAATATATAAATTATGACGGAAAGTGAAAAGGTTAATGCATTCCATTTAACACAGAACTAGACACATTCATTTCAAATGCATCACATCATAATATAAGTTTAAAATGAGTCCCATTATTATGAAATATGTGGTAGTTCAGGATAAATCTCCTCCCCTTAGTGGTATGTCAGTTGCATACAGCAGCATTTAAGTGTTTTTTTTACATGGAATAATTCCTAATGTGTCCTTGATTTTTAGATACAAACCACAGGAACATGTTGTGCTTCCTCACATGAGTCAGCCCTTTCCATTTCTCCTAATAACGTTATATATTAGTTGTATATTGGGTCCTATCGGGCACTGATTGGCTGCTCTCGACACCTTCACACACTTTCCAGCTGTTCTCACATGTAAATTGCATGCGGAGAGCGCAGGCTGTCCCGATAGCGAGTCTCATTACGGCCGTGTGCACAAATCAATGATTCGTCATCACTTGAAATGAGCTGCTAAATATGCATGCATAACAAATAGCATGATCGGAACACAATGAGCATGTCATCGTGATATTAGTCGCTAGCAGCTCAGTATTTGTGGCTTTCAGCAGCCATCTGCACAAGTCCTTTTGTGAGGGTTCATAGAACACAGTTCCTGTTTCCTGCTGTGTTTTCACATTTTCTCCTCCAATCCTTCTGCTCATCACTTTTTGCCACAAAATACTGGGACTCACAATGGTAATAGCTGTCTGTTTGGAGGTATTCAGCCACCTCTCCGTTACATTTACCTGGACGCATAAGAGTATAGCTCTCGTCTCAAGCATCCAAAACAAGAAGCTGACGTACTTCTTCAGTAGATTCACTATTTCTCCAGGTAGTTTCCATCATTTATTGGCTTTGAGCACCGATTATTTGACTAGATCTTGGGTAGAGAAAAACTTAAAAGATGCATTTCAAGTGAAGAATATGGATCCCAAGCAAATGTTGGGCAGTTTGAAATCATGCAACCACATCTCATTCCCCTTCCCTCGACCCATATCAGTAATGACATTCATTTCTCTGACAGCATCCCCAGATATGGCAAATGTAACATACAGCACAATCTCCATGCTCAACAACCTGTGCAGTAGCTTATGTAACGACAAGATGAGGAGGCAAGGACACAATCTTTAGATATGTGTGGACTGAGAACCATTCGGGGGGGAAGAGACACTCCACAGGAGAGATATTACCACAGTAATCTACAATCAGAGGGAGAGCGGTAGAGCAAGCTGACCTTGAAGGGTTTAACCTGCCAATCAAAAGAGTGTTTCTCCTCTACGACAGGCAGCGGTTTGGAACAGCAAAGCCCCAGATATGTCAGCTGGGTCGTGATGTATAAATGATGTGGAGACACAAAAATATGTGCGCCACTTTCCACACTGAACTTGGCAATATTTAGAACACCCGAATGAGCTTTGTATAATGTACTGTATAATTTATTTCAGCGAAAAACACGTTGAATATTTTGCGTCTACAGCGACTTCTTGGATATCCGTTTCCTCCTGCCAGAGAGAAATCAAATGAAAGTGTGTATTGCTCAATAACGTCTTATATTTCAGTGCTATCTCGGGATCCACAATAGAGATGCCACCCATGTGTCCGACAAACGTAATGTCACTGAAATGCTAAGCAACTGTTTCCCCACGACCGCGCCGCACTGTACATCTACATAAGGCAAACCTCTTTGTGCATCGGTCTCCACCAGGCCGACCATCTGCCGTAGGGAAGACACGTCCACTGGTCAAGCAGAGAAGGTATTTAAGGCTTAAACTGGTGGTGTACAGTATGTCTCTCGCAATCATTACCGTTTAACGTAATCGATGTTTTGCTGACATCGACATTTGCTGAAGTGAAATCGAAACAAAACACGCAGTGAAAGACTGAAGATAGCAGGTGGTGAGGAGTATAACGTTGTGAAATGAGACGTCTGACACCAACACTCTGCATGCTGTTGTTCCATTTCCACTCATTCCTTGAGATCTACCTCCTGTCCTTTCCTCATATGCGGTCTTTTATTCTTTGCCGTCACTCCACATTGTTCTGTTGTCTATATTAAAGTTGTATTCTATGCAGCGCTTGACATCCGACTTATCCGAACGAATAAGAAATGAAAAACAAAATCCACGACACCGAGTAAAGCTGTGAGTTGACACTGAAACTGTTTTTATCATTCTTACAGTTCTATTTTTGCAAGAAAAACTTCCATGTGACTCTTACCCCACCATCCACCATCCACCATCACAACACCCCATCTGCTGTTCCTCACACCAAAGAGTTTGAATCAAGGCTTTGGGGGACAAATGCTGCACCTGGGTAAAAAACAAAAGGCAGACTGTAGCAGCTGTGGCATTGGTGGATGAGTTGTTCTGTCGTGACACAATTGCGATCCTCTCCTTCTGCTTTCGATGGCTGCTCACTGGGAGAGTAATTATGAACCCCAGAGATCACTTTGACTGTTTAACTCCCCACATGTGGAGGCAGTCGTTTCAAGTTACAACAGTCCGGGGTTCGTTTTTACAAAAGGGTAAGTCCTTAGGAAGAAGCAAACCTTAGCCTGTTGCAGCTAAAGGTCATTTTAAAGCTGTCAGAGACTGAATTGTAGCCCCCTTTGAAGGAAAACATTCAAAAATAGCTCTTTCTATTGTATCAGTCTATGCCGTTTCGCCGTGACGCATCTTTGCAGGTCATCCTCCGTCGCCAAGTGATGTTACACAGATTTGTGTGCAAGCAAGCCCAGCAGCAGGGCAACTCCACCCCGTCTCCATGAAAACAGGGATCACAATATCTCCAGCGTGTGGCATTATTCCTGTGGCAGTGTGCTGTCCTGCTCAGACGCTGCCCTCTGAGCAAACAAGATTACGCTGATGAACAGAGGCAGGCTTGTTTACTCCTTGTGTCAAGGTACTTTAGGGGTGACTCACTGTCAGTGAGGGGGAGAAACTTTGGAGATGAGATGCAGCTCTCAGGTATCTGAAAAAAACAAACTAGTGCCTTTGTTTTGGACAAATTTCAGTCATGTAGAGAAGCAATGTAGAGTGTAGAGAACATGGCAATAGTGGTATCTTCTAAATCGACAATAAATACGTGGCAGTTTCACAGCTGGATAACATTTAGTAATCCTCAACACAACAACAACGGCAAAGGTTTCAGTCTGACGATGCAACACAAACTCAAAGCTGCAATAATCTTGTTTCTCAAACCAGTGAATATCCCCATCCCAGTGAATGCTACTATACATGCCAATGCTCGCTCGAGCAATGTTTACAGTGTCACTACATCTGCACTACTCGCTCTAAATGAGCACTGGTCATGGACCGGACCAGTTGAGGTCACGTATGATGGTGATGGATGTCGACATGCGTCTGGTCAGCTGTGCGACTGCCGGAGCACGAGAGAGAGGAGCTGTGCGCTTGGTTGGCACACCGCCATTTGAGAGCAGGCTCCATCTTGACTGAGGACGGCTGATTCCTATCTCATTTCTCACAATGGTTTATCCATCCACTAGCTACTTGATGTAAGATGATTGTTATTCATACACATGCCTGAAGCATCATACAGCGGGGACCCCTTAAGGGCCAGTGTATGATTAGGGACCTGGCTATATCATAAAAAGATCCCTGGATGAAATCCAGGATAAATTGGACCTCTACCCCATGCACTCAAGATATCCAGTGGCAGTGACAAGAATAAAGAGAAACTCCACATCAAACATCTGGAGATTAAACGCATGCGACTGTAAAATGGAAAAAATTCAAAATGCCATTCATTTCCTCAGCAATATTTATTGTTTTGTGTTTAGCGCACTGCACAACCTGGAGGTGAAGGCATGTCATTTACATGGAATTGAAGTTAAAAGTGAGTTTGGTTGTTTCCCCTTAAATCTGGTTACATAATTGCACCACTTTTGTACCATTTACTGCCAACGGAAGGCACTCAAAAGCATGTTAGAAAACCTCGACTATTATCCTTACCAAAAGGAAGTACGCTTATATTATAACCCAAGTATTAGTCCCATCTCTCAGACTATTTTTAAATGGACTCTGTAGAAAACACACATTTTGGAGATATGATTATTGATTTGGTTTTTGCTCTTTTAATATAAATCCTTCAACATTGCGATTGCATGAAGGGTGCTCTATAAATACAGCTGCACTGACCTTCATGCACACTGTACGTCATGTCTGAATAACCTGGAGTCCTCTTACAGCCCACTAGGCTGTAATACAGTAGACGACTGTCTGAAGCCATCGTGTATATTAACGTCCTCCGCTTTATCGCAGCAGCATGTGAACCACAATGTGTTAGTAGGTGTGTCTGCGATCCCGTGGAGCGCCATATGAACCGCATTCATGCTTATGTGCTTGGAAGGGCAGGCTATCTAAACTAGGACAGGGGGGGGGTCGTCTCCATGGTGACAGCAGCCAAAGAGCCGGATGCAACTGTGTAATGGAAGCTACGTATATCGGAGTGTTTTTGTTTTTTGCTTTCTTTTGGTGAGGAGTATAATGGGAGCTGAAGTGGTTAAATCCATTTGCTGACTCATAGAAACTGCCGTCTATTCTTTCTTCTAAAACCTCCACGGACCGGAGAAAACTAAACACACGCTGTGATAACAGCACCTCTCATTGTGTGTCAGTATTTAAAATGAATGCTATTATCAGCACAGACTGTATGTTTGTGGCACTTTTAATGAAAACTACAATCGAATGACCTTCTTTACAGTTCATGGGGGAATAGTTTCGGTAAATTATCCCGGAGAAAAATCTCGGTGATACTGGCAGTTAGTGTTTTCGACTCTTGGATATCACAAAGCTCATATTTCATACAGCGCATGGAACGGAAAGTAGATCCTCATAATATCAAAAAGATGCCTCTCTGTTGCCTCCAGACTGCATTCATCTATTCATCTTTTTTTAATGCACCGAGGCCACAAAATGAAGCCTAATGCTTCAGCATCATAAAAAGATTGCCAAGCCAGTGCCTTTAATTCACCTCTCCAGCGAGGGCTTTCCAGCAGATGATCAAAGCGGGTCTCGGCCTGTAAAAAGCCCGACTCTAGGGGCAAAGGGGGTCCATTGACTCCCTTACCTTTGAGGGGCCCAACTGGGCTTTCATTTGCTCCTGCTGCCTCGCTGCCATTACTAAGAGTAGATGCCCTGAAAGACGCCCTGCTGCTTTTTCATCTCTAAGTGCAAGGGGACAGGGTGTGCTTGGAAACTTCTGTAAATGCTGTAATTTGTCTTCATTTTTTAAGATTACTTGGGTGGGGTTGAAAAGAAACAGAAAGTTTGGGCATCAGCAGTCTGAAAGGAGAAAGACTTGTGTCAAGTTGACCCCCAGTGACCATTACAATAGTTGGACACAGTCGGCCTTTGGTGCTTCTAAGTTCACAGAAGATTTCAACTGTTTCAGAGATTCATATCCATCTACAGCAGATCTGTTTCTAGACGGACGGATTCTTCAGCGTGTTTGAGGATTAATAAAAGTTCTTCTGCTTTCCTGTACAAATTGGATGTGAAGATATTTTTGCTTTACTTTAGCAACACTCCTCATCTTATCCGTCTAACAAAAGCAGCTTGTGAGCATAGCTTTTATTTTTGGAGGAGCGAAAAAACCTGACGTGGTTTTCAGAAATAACAGCACAGTCTTAGGAGGTGTTTCGTTACCTAGCAACTCCACTGCAAACCTACTTTGACGCAGTGCTGATGGTGAAGTTACTCATTAACCAAATAGAGTTTGCAACGTAGTCCCAACAGAGAGTGCACGGAGGACGGAGCGACACAACATCCTTTATGGGAAACAACTGCGTCAGGCACAGGAGGGAGGAATTAAAAATCCTCTCCGAGCGTTAATGAAGACACGCGGGCAGAAGGTTCACCGCTGTTCGAACACAACAAACAGACACCTTGAATTATACTTCTGTGTTCAATTTATGGCCAGAGCCAGAGCGACATTAAACAAGTATCTGGGTGCTTTGGCTCAGGTTGCCATCAGCGAGGCGGAGAAATCCTTTTTCCTTACCGAGGCTCGGCACAGAGAGGCGACTCGTGTGAAGAAACAAATCTTTATTGCTTTCTTGGTTATAACTTCATTCGCTTAATCAATGAATGGTGCTGTAATAGTTTCCAATCATTAGAGTGTATTGAAGAAACATTCAGTATTAAACAAAGGGAGGAACTGACCATAATGATAAACTGACCTTTTGTGCCCTAAGACTCAAGGTTCTGCTGTATATTAGATTAATTGAAGGTAAATAAATGGAAGTCGAACAATTGCACTCCGTATCCATTTTACCAATTTGTACCAAACTGCACGGTTCTTTCCAGGACACTTCCTAGAAAATTGAAAGAATTTACGGACCCGTAAAATAAAGTCTTTCTACATCTCCATGAGGAAGAAAAGTATTAAAATAAAACAATCTGAGAAGGACAAAATAGTCAAAGCTTTGTTTTAAGTGGTCATCAGACAAACTGGTTGGGAACCACTGGCTGAGAATGAGATGCTGCTTCACCACCCAGCCAGAAATAAGGCCGCTCGATTATGGCTAAAATCTTAAAATTTGATTATTTTAGTCAATATTGAGATCACGATTTCAGGAAACCCTGCTTTTTGAAATAACATTTTGTAGCTCACATTTTAAGAAGTTTAAACTTTGAGAGCAAAAGTAGGTAGCCAGATCTATGAAGAACTCTGTGCTCTTGTAAATAATGTTGTGCTTGAGTAAATAATCCATTAAATCGTTAAGCAAAATATCAAAGTAATTATACATTTGCGAGAAAAGAAACGACCTTCATGGGCTGCAAACACCTGAGAGGAGCCAATCATGAATAACATGAAGCCGGAGAGATAAGCAGCCAAATCAGAAAACCAATCTCTAAGACGATGATGATATTCACTCGTCTTACGAATCCATCTGAGAGTTTTTGGCCGCACGAGCTGTCGCAAAGTCACGAGCTGAACAGGCATCATCAGTGTGATTGAGTTCACCCCCTGTGGTCTGTTCAAATATTTCCCGGCCAGATTAAGTTTGCTAAACACACAATTCAGCGCAATTACGTTAGCCTCGGCGTCTCTCATTACATCGCTGAGGAAGAGAGACGGGCATGGAGCGCAGTGACGATGAGAGGTATAACCAAATCGCTCCAGAGTCGGCCCATCAACCCATTAGTCGTCCAATTCCAAGCCGCCCGCAGGCAGGAGACGGCCAAACGTCTGCCTCGCTCAAACTTTGGATGCACCTCAGTGGCACAGGGAGACGGGGGGGGGGGGAAGCACAGAAACCTGAACTTTAAAGTGAAACAAAGTGTTCGGGGAAAATGTAGAGGAACAGATCATTAAAAAAAGAATATCACCATACAGTCTTTTCAAAATAAGCTTCTGTCTTCATAGGAAACAACTTAGTTAAGACCTTTATACTTTGTTGTTCTTAATTACGTATGTGAAATCTGATTTGATTTTGTGGGAGATCTACGTCATACGCATTCATTTCCGTTGGTATAGCTCCGAATGCAGTATGAGAACATTCTGCTGAGAATAATTACAAACAATATGCATTTGTATTTTGACTGTTTAGTCTGTTGGGGAAAAGTTCACTTTCTAATCCCAATCATAAACTTCTTATTTGATTAGGTGAAGAAGCAAATGGGAAACAATTAAAGTTTAAAAGAGGAACTGTACCTCACAGAGGAAGGAAGAGTGTTTTTTGTGCTCATTTGTTCTGTGGCCTTCTTCTAGTCTTTGAATATTTACCGAAGCATAGCTTAATCCCCCAAGAGGGGAAAAAAAAACACCACCCACACTGCTTGAAGAGCGGTAATAGAGATTAAACCCACAGCTTTTACCTCACACCTACACGCAACCATAGCCGCCCACTCAAACAGTATTACATTTCCCCAAACTCAGATGTTTTAGCCGACCCGTTGTGCTACACCAAACAAGCGTTGCTTGGTATTGACATTGACTCGGTTTGAAAGTGCTTTGGGCTCAGGCAACGCGATGAGTCACCAGAAGCTGATCTAAGAGCAGTTTGAGAAGCTCGCCTGCCCCAGGTATTGCACAAAGTCGAGGAACAGATTAGAATGCGGCAGCTCTGATCCCGTTAATATGATGCTTGTCATCTTCCTGCCATCAAATGGCAGAGTGGGTTCGGGGCTGTGGATCTTTTTTTTTTTCCTCTTCTCTCCAGTTATCTGGCTCTCAATCATCAAGTAATAATGTTATACGTTCGGTTTTTTTTGCAAGCATAGCGGACGCACTGCAGTCACATCAACAGTTTATTTGGTTGCACTTTTGTGTTCGGTTCATTTCAAGCAAGTCAGGGTTCGTACAATCACAAGACGCCCGTTAATCGGACAGACTTTTGTCGTGCCACTACGTTCGATTTTGGTTTTGTGAGACAGGAAATCATGGAGAAATAGCTGAATATGAACATTGGTCAGTGTTGCTTCGTTGCTTCGTTTCTTTTTAGCACAAGGATCTGCTGGGTTGGAACTGCGCAATGATTTTGGGGGCGTTTTCTGCATTTGATTTGGATTATTTTGTTGTGACTGAGGCTACGACCCCTCCTGGAATGTTATTTATTTATAACCGCATAGCTAAACAGTCGATTTTGAAAATGCTTTATTTACAGCGTCCTCTGGACATCACTGCCAGCTTCCATGAGAAATGCCAAACGACACAATGGTATTATTTGATGTACTGTCATTTCAGATGCTGTACAAAGTACAAACGATGAATGCCTAGACTCATATTGTGAAAAACACGATCAGTTAACTTTCATCCAGCTTCAACTGCTGCTTCCCATAACTGTAAACTGACTGTCTTAATAAAATAAATGAAACAATATCTAGAAAGCCCACAAAGAGTGCATACTTCCACTAAAGCTGCACAGTCCTGTACATCTGCAGACTGTTCGTTTGGTTAAATAAGTGCAGCGGTTTATCAGGAAACAGCAAAAACATTTGCAAGGACCTTATCTCAAAATGCTGAAAATCCCTGGATCCACTCCAAAAACGAATCACTTGTTGTTTGGCTCACTGCCGAACCTTTCCATAAACTTCATTGAAAATCTGTGCACATGGTTTTTAAGATGTCAGGCTAACAAACAAAACCCGATACCATTAACACAACTTCTTTGGCGGAGATGATGATGATTGTGTCTTCTTTGTAATTATTGTATCCTAGAGTGCAGATACACATTTTTTAAAGGAAGTCCATCTGCTTTACCAACGAGGTCCAAATATGCCGACAATAATAGGTGTTGTTGTCACAAAACCCACGAAAAATAACTCAAATATGATACGACAACTTTTGTAAAGGGCTCTGTGTGTGCGCTTGGACGGAAATGGTAACACAGACCTGCCAGCGGAATTAAATAAAAAGCTTATCTTTAAGATGATATGTATCGCTGTTGTTGTTTTTTGCATCGACGATATTGAATCATTGATCATAGAATCGATGTACCGTTCAATACATCGATCCCAACTTCTTTAAATCGAGTTTGGTCACGGTGAAGTGTACAGCAGCCGTGAAGCTATCTTTCAGGAGACAAACTCGAGGCACAAGAAAACATGTTTTCAATTTAACACACACCGGGAGTGTGAAGGAGACTTCTTCACTGTTGACAAATTCAAAAGTCTGAGGTCTGTTTTCCAGAGAAAGTGAGGAAAAGGTACACGTTGGGCTGACACACTCAGTCTGCTCTTCGATTGGCGTTTTTGGGACATTGCATTTCCAAAAACACCCTCTTCTGTCTGCTGAGGAAATGTGACCTGTAAAGTTGACAGTGGACGATCGCATACAGGTGAACTAGAGGTCTGCTGACTTTGTGTAACTAATGAGTTTGACAGCCCACCACAGACACCAGGAATATCCTCGACAGCTAAGCTCATACATTATCAATGAGCCACACGTTCTCCTCTCCTGGGAGGGAAGCAAAACGGGGTCTGTCTTTTGTATTTGTCATATCTCCTCCAGTCCACGGTGACCGCAATGTGTCTCAGACGCTTTGGCTCACAAAGGACGGATCGACACCAAGGAGCCTGGGGAATTGGAGCATTGTGGGAAATGGCTTCCCTGTGGCCATTTTGAACACGCCAGAGCATCTTCCCCGATGTGTTGTCTTCTCTTAAGCTTATCCAGAGGGGGGACTTATTTTTTTTTTTTTCTCTCACCGCGTAAGGATCATAGAGCTGCACTGACGGAGACAAGCCACCCCGTCTGATGGTTACTAAACACTGCGTGGCAGCCTCGAGCGCAGAGTCACTGAGTGAACTGTTCTGCACACGACATACAGAGCACGAGACAATATACACTGTATGCTGTCTGTAGCTTTATGTACATTTACATGCATTTTCTTTGCTTTAAAGTAACACTGTACAGCTCCAGCACATAATCACATTTTAGTGTTTTTGCAGGGTTGCATGGTTCCTCGAAGTTTTGAAGTCCATGACGGTTTCCTTTAAAGAGAAATCACGGTTTTTCACACCTTGAGTTTGTGCCTGGTGTCACCTCACGATGATCGAAGAGCAGCTCACATTGATTCAATGAGCAAGGCAGGAAATGAAATAGCAGCACAGCCAGATTAAAAAGGGAACAGGTAGTGCAGTCTGTCCCTTCTGAAAAAGAAGCACGGCTGAAGAACTTGACAGTGGAGAACGAGGATTTCATTTTGTCTGGCAATGACGAGTCAAAAGACTGCGTATGACTGATAGAGATGCAGGACGTTCTAGGAAACATAAATGTTCTTATGGAGGTAGTAATGGCGAGAAATTGTTGTAGAAAACTGCTTTGACTCAAAGTGCAGGTGAGGCTGATGGGAATGTTATTATTTTCGCAGGTATTTTGGTCAGAACCTAAAGTATTGGACAAATTCAAATATTGACCCCATGATGGCTCCATTATGTCCCCAGACTATCGATCAATATTCATCAGCGCCAAATTATATTAAGTTCTGATTTCTAAACACCTCACAGTTTAGTGAAGCCCACAGAAACATAGCCAAGCTCATATACTGTATGTACAAATGAAAATGATTGCTGTACATCTCTGAACAGTAACATTTAATCTTAATCACCCTAAACCTAAGTACGAGATTATAAATTTAATGAGACGGTGAACAAATACAGCTACTATAGCAACACTAAAACTAGAATGATACAACTTTCCATGTTTGAAGAGGTAAGTATGCTGAGGTAAGTATAGTGCAACCACAAACACCACCACACACTTACTGCACTCTGCAGAAGAGCTTTTAAGGTGAATTTCGAAGTGATTCAGCGAACAAAACTTTTCTCTGTTTTCTGCACACTGTTGATGTCAGGAGGTTACAGAGCTGTCTGGGGTCAAACTCTATGAAGCACTCGCAAATTAGCAGACACTTAGTAAAACCGCTGCCAAAACACTGACAAATTACTAAATGGAGCTTCTTTTTTTAATTTTTTTTAAATGCCCTCATAATTATGTTTACTATAAGCGATAAAAAATGAGATTCGCAGAACAACAAAATTGTGATTCTGGGAGCACTTAAAGCTTGACTTTTATTCACATGAATTGTTGTTGTTATTGTGGACCACAGGGAGCCCAGGGGATTAGTGGTACATTCTTTCTGGGGATTATCGGAGGCTGCTGAACATGAAGCCAGTTTAAAGGAGGTGTAAAGGCTCTAGGCAATGACTTCCCCTGGGGCAAAATGTGGAAACCATAGTACAGTGGGATTTTAACCCAATCGTATGGCATGAAGGATGATTAATATGCCTGCTAATGGGGGGAGGCAGGGGCATCTCTGGATGTGAGATCAGGTATGAGGTGTAAACAGCAGTGAGCACTGGAAAGTGAAGGTGAGAAGTGCACAGTGCATCAATCACTGGTGACAGCTGGGACAGACGCAGGGAGCTGCATCATCAAGAGAGGAGTGGGTGCTCCACTACGTCAAAACAAGACGGTGCTAATTAGTAATTCCTGTAAATCTATGCCTCTAACCAGGAACTAAGCAAAACCTCTCCAACCGCCCTGTATATAAAGATGTACGCTGTATAAGCAGCTGACATCATTTTCTGACCTCTAGCAACTCGTTGAGCTTCTCTGTCCCACAGTACTCACTGTCAGGAAACCAGGTACTCAAATGTGTTCCGGGAGAACCAACATTAGCGTGTTTTGTTATTTATATGCAGGCTTTATGTTCCTTTGTTGCCAAACCTGTGTTGATATTAAAGATTATTTTAGCCCCAAAGCAGTTCTCCTCTCAAAGCCCAGTCCAGTCCACTAAATATAGAAGCAACACAAATGTGGACGGTTAGTACATCATGTGTAGAACAGGGCTAATGCCTCTCATCCTCTTGACTGAATGGCCACTCCAGTCCTTCTGATCACAGCTGACTTCACTCCATTGAATTAGCACACAGCCTTCTGGGCTACAGGCTCAGGGGCCATGTTGGAGCCTCAGTGGTGAATATTAGATTGCACGCCTCCAGATCTCATTAAAGGAAGCAACAGGACAATGTCTGCATCTCAAATGAGACCAGAGGCCATCAGGCATCCTGTCTCCCTATTGGATTTACTGATTTGATTGATACTGTGTGTGTGTGTGTATGTGTGTGTGTGTGTGTGTGTGTGTGTGTGTGTGTGTGTGTGTCGGGGTCCAACAGGAGGGTAAGATGTCCTTTTCAGTAAATATAATTAGGCTACTTTTACAAATGACACAATTGGGGTAAATAGGAATTTGGGATTGTGTAGCATGCTGTAAATGGCTAACACACACACACACACACACACACACACACACACACACAGGTCATATGATAGACTCTTACAATACCTTCAGTTAGAGGGGTTCCTTCCTTTCTTGTCTTCCTTTCCAAATTGGCAGTTCTCTGAAAAATAAATATGATGGCGTCAGTGTCCATGAGCATAGAAAAAAAATCTAATTTAAAGACATGAATTACACCGAGATATAGGCATACAAGCAATTCAACCCGTATATTCCACACACAGTGTTGATGAAATGTGTCAAATGAGTCTATGAAGAACATAAGTGGGTCAATGTGTATTTTTTAACAAAGATGTCCAGTATTAGTCCTTTAATTACTTGCTTAAGTTTTAAATAACAACTACTTGCGCCTGAAGGCAGGACTGTGGATAACTGGTAGCCATTAATGAATACAGTTTAGCGCAAATAAAACGTCCTACTGTCCACTATTAAGTGAAAAGAAGTAGGCTGATTCTCCAGAGAGGTGTCATGATAGCGGATAACGCTGTAATTAAACTATTCACCATGAAATCCATCTATGTTATACACAGAAGACTCTTTTCATCCTTTTAATTGGGTCCTTATATAGAAAATACGCCCTCATGTCCTCATGCTGAAATCTCTTCTCTACACCACGTCGACATTATCGACGGACGTTATAACAGGTCTCTCTGACTCCAACGCTGTGTAAATGTAGCATGGAAAAGCTTGTGATTGAAGTTGATAAAGCCAAAGTCTCTGTGTTCATTTATAAAAAAGTTGAGGCACCGAGAGAGAACAGAGGGGATCTCATCAATCAAGAAACACGAGCATAATCTCATTCCTAATAGACGGATGGGACACTATTACCTGGCTTGTTCTTTGCGGTATTTCACTTTCCTAAATCAACTCAGACGCCTCACAAAACGTCAGTACTTCTTGAGCACAGTATGGTGTGAAATTGGGCAGAAATAATTACAAATCTGGTGTCTGTAATGAAAACATGGCTTTAACCCAACCTCAATCCTCTATTTCAGAATGTCAATAAGTCGAACGATAATTGGTGACAGGAATTGGTGGTCTCATTTGCAGGCAGCAGATGGCACACCGTGAAGCAGTAAGACATGAACAACACACTGTACGTTGGGCCACTTTAGTGGGATCAAAAGACAGACAAGCTATATGAATCAGAAGAACTATTTACACCTCTCGTACATATTCACAGAAGAGAGCCTAACTGGCAAGTTATCACAGGACTCTCTGGATTTGTAAGATTTGTAGACACCAGCAATGTCAGAAAAGGGGAGAACTTGAGCAACGCATTTGCAAGTCTTCCACAACCACTCGGTTGACTTAAATCCACATTTAATCCAATCTTGGATAAATGCCACGAATCTCAACATGTCCAACTCCAACACGGCCAGAGCCGTCTTATATACCGGCTTCATGTTTCTTAATTGGCCCTTGCAAGTATAACATATGCTGCTGTTAAAGATAAATCTGGGGAAATGATTGGATGTGAGGAAGCCAGCCCTCCAGGGAGGTGAGGTGCTACCCTCCTAAATTAGATGTAAGTGGGGTGACCAATATCACACCACGTTAGGGGGTGTAACATTTGAGCGGCACTAGCAGAGAACTGTGATGTAATGAGGCAAACTTCAGCCTAAAGTCCAAAAGTCTTTTTCCAAAACTCACAATTTAAAAAAAACGCAATATTCCTGCCAACATGTGGATAAAAGCAACGCTTCCCAACATTTACTGGAGAGAGAGGACATTGATTGGTAATAGCAGGCCAGCTCTGCTACTGATTTTCTGCCGTCTTTCAAAAGATGACGCTGTGAAAGATATAAACAGCCGCTAATTAGAGGCTGATATTTACCAGTAGACAGCAGGGGGGCTTTGAAAGCCAACTCTGTGCTTTTACTGAAAAGGTGTTTCATGAATGTGCAACAGTCATGTGGGTTCAAAAAAAACAAACGCCTCACCGTCTGCCCATTGGAAGAGGCCGCGTGGTCCAAAAATAGGCTTCGAGTGCCCGGGAATACCAGTCAGTCATTGACACCCAATAAGCGAGGTGAAGAGGGTCGTTAGACGGGACTATCTCTACAGTAGAGGGGTCAAGAATAGACCCTTTTACGCCGAGTGATGGGGACTGAGGACACCACAGCTAAACTTCACTGTGTGAGGCCTGACAATGAAATGTCTGTGCACAAAAAAATCCCATGCAGAGAATGCCCTGAAATCAACCAAAGCAGTGTTCATCTTCTTATTATCCTAATCCTGAGGAGGAAATGCTCCTAAAAACTCTCATCCGTGTGTTTTAATGCTATTTCACAGCTATTGCACCATCGCAACTTCGGTCGGGTGTCTTTCATTCTCTGCTCTCATATTCAAAAGGAGCCATCTTGTGCCGTCCTGTCTTCACAGTAATATCCCCAGCAAACATTCATCGTGGGAGCCTGCTGGAGGTGAGCTCAAACATTATTATCGCAGAGCTTTCGCTGCTCGTCTGTGGACCGAAGACGGCGGTCTCATCAGCCGCAGAGTGACCGAGCCAGACTGGAGCGGCGTCCTCTCTTCATGTTACGTCCTTATTGAGGTCCTTTCAGGCCTTCTTAGTTCTATCAACTGTGCCAAGCATGATTGTATTATGTTTGTTTTATGTATTAGTTTGAGGAAGGTTACGGTCTCATCGCTAAACAGTGATTGGATGTTTTGGTTGACCACCATTCTTTGAGGCCGAAGCTACAATAGATGTTCAAATCACATGTTTTATGTACATGATGATTTATTCAAAGCCTGATACACCAACTTTTCCACCTCAACCAAGCGTAAAATATGTTTCATGTTTGTTTTTTTATGCACAGATTGACCATCCCACCGTCCCCTTTATCTCGCTCCTCTAGACAACACATCAAATATTCTCATGTGGACACAACACGGCAAAGCTCGAATGGAATAGGAAGGACAGTCTCGTGAAAAAACACAAACACACAATATTACTCTTGGGCTCATATTGTCGTTTAGATCTCAACATCTATTTAATAAGAAGCTGAGGGGACCGATGTCTAAGGAACAATGGTAACCCTTCTGTTTAGCGGCAGGGACACAAAGCCAATATCCGGTACGGAGATATTACCCCCGGGAAGCAGAGCCTTCATCTCTCTGGAAATCTCATGTCATCCTCTCCGTAGAGTTCGAAGGCTGGATGGAGCCACTGCCATTGTTTTTGTCCTGATGCTGGTTGCTTCCTTCCCACCACACAGGCAGCGTTGTCAACAGTCAGGTCCATGGCCCACTTGAATTTGGCGAAATGAATTTGGCAGAAGGAACCCAACCAGGCTGTTAGCGAACAGCCAAAAGATGAATAAACCTCTATTCTGCCAAACCTTTTGCACAAGGGCACTTGTATGTTAGTGGGATGCCGTATGAGACCGTCTGGTATCCCCCCCTGTTTGTGAGTTGTTTACATATCATACAGGACTGATGGCTTGTTTCGTATGTGGAATGACATCTGGAGTCAACGCCTCTTCTCTCTTCTCCAGAGAAGTATTTGTGCAGACTAGGACATCATGTTTGGTTTCTGCTGACGTAGCTGAGGTACAGAAAAATAAATTATAACATGAACAAGCTATTGCATACTGGTCCTTTTACTCATTTGTGTATTGAGTAATGAGTATTAGTCATACGAGTGTTGTTACTTGTAAAGTAAGGGTCTCAGGCACAACATTGCTCACTTGTGAAGTTCAGGGAAAAAGGAACAGTCTTTATTATAAAATGTTGTATGTTGATCCTTATGAAGGGCAAAATCTAAAAGAAGTTTTTATATCCGAGCTTTTATAGTTTAAATACAGCACTTTAAAGATACTCTGAGTAAATCCTGCATATTTCATGCAAAATCCCACCTTGTGACAAACAGAATAACGACATCACGTTAATGAACAACTGTAGCTTTACGGTGGTAGTCTCATTTTCTGGTCTCACTTTACTGCAACAATATTACGCTGTCTTGATTAATTGGAGAGTTACAGTACATGTTTATTGCTCAGTATTTTAATAGTCAAGCAGCACTTTTTTTTTTTAATGACAAGTTACATTTTGCAGCAGACAGTGTAAGATCTTACGGAGTATAATTAATGTTGTTCCTGTTTCTTTAGTTTAGATTAGATGGCAGGTTGCATTATGCATGGCGGCCCCTGCCATCAGTGTATGAAGGTTGGTTTGAATGCTCTACCTGGTCGGAAGACTAGAAAGGGGCTATATAAATGTAAAAGACCATTTCCCATTTCCTTAAAATAGATTATGTTGCTACTGACAATCTGAAAGCACTCACAACCGACACTGACGGATCCATCCAAAATAAATGTACTCCAGCCATGAAAAACAACCGAAAGGACAGCCTGAAACTTCACAATAATAAGCAAGATGTGGTCAACGAAGGTCAAGGAGGATGTTCATTATTCAAAACACCATCTGGCCAAAGCAGGCAGTTTAGGTTTTGATGCCTCAGAACTCACACCTAACTAAAGCAGATATTTGAAATCAACTTCAGCAGAGAGAGACGAGACGTCTGAATCCCTCCGAGGAAACATGAAAGTTAATGTAAAACCAGCGGACACAGGAGGTCTCCGGCTGCTTGTAAACAGAAACACAGGGGTAACAACTAACAACACAAGCTCAACATGACGCATTTATAGATTTAAGCTTAAAACCTTTTTTTTTCTCCTCGACAGTGAAACCGCATAAGAGCGACTCGGACAAACTCATTTCTACACATCAGTTCTGCTCTGACTCCGTCCGTCGAGGCCGGTGGAATAACGAAATGCTATGTTTGCTTTGTTGTTTGTTTATGTGCAAATGAGAAAGAATGGGTCTCTGCTGTCAGTTACTGTATGATCTGTTGCTCCAGCCTGGCCGCGCCTGTCAGTCAACATTCCTCTCTCTTGACATGAAAACACTTGATAATCGAGCCGCTACAGATGCTGAGGAGAGAACGTACGCGGTGCTATACTAATTATGCTGCCTGACATGTCTCTTTGTCATTTGACTAAACTGCGTGACATTTAACAATAAATTGCATTTTGCTCATTTACTTAGACGAATGTGCAAGGGCAACAATCAGAATCTGAATGCTTGCAAATGAAAAATGAATATGTGACAGGAATGTACAAAACAGGCGTATCCAGTGTGGCGCATCCATGGCTTTGGTTTGATTGTTTAAGAAGGAGAACATAAGCTGGTGAAACACTTGTCAGTTGGACTATTACGGAGATAAGTTTCTCTGGCAAACATATGTTTGCTTCTCAAGCCACTAAAGGCTTTGCCAGCGAGTGTAGGTGGAACACAGTCGATAAACAGAACTCTTGAGCTGCACGAACGGCCAACGCAAATCGAATCTGACCCTCTGAAAACATTTTGACTCTAATCGGGGGAGCGTGTGTTTTCTTGTAGAGGCTCTTTGATTGGTCATGAGGGGCCAGATTTACAGAGCGGCACTAAGGTCGACATTTTAAACTGTAGATGTTTTCCTCTGATGGAGCCAGAAAACAGCGATTACCTTGAGAGCCGCAGACATCCTCATCATAAGACGTTGCTGCAGCCCGGCTGAACGGAGCGAGTTTGAGCATCAAGTAAATTAAGTAAAAGCTATTAAGGATTGAGTAAATAAAGTGAAATGCTTTTTCCTATGAATTAAATGCTGTTTAGGTCTCGTTGAGCGCTACAAATAACTTTATTAACCGTCTGTGTGGAGCAAAATGCCCTTGAAGCTGGCACTCAAATCAGACGGCATAATACCATTCAGATGGTCTCCCTGCATGATGATGACACAGCACTGGCAAGCCCTGCCTCTCCTGCGCTTTGCCCTTGAATGACAAAGCCTTTACCCGTTTTTTGCATTTCCACACTTCTGCTCGTGTTGTCCTCACGTCCGTTGTGGCACCTGAGACACACGACTCCCCCCCTGTAATGAGGGAGTTGAAAGGTAAGCAGACTTTGCATAACTTGAAGCCTCACAGGGTTTATTGAAGGAGACAACCATGACCACGTGCGGCGTACTGCCAGGCTCACCCCGGTCAGGATGACCCACTTTGAGCCTAACATCAATCAAACACTGTTTAATTTGAAATAGCGCTTCTTAAGCCTCAGCCAGTCTGCGTGAGCTGTTGAAGGCTGCTCTTGGGGGTTAAGCCTAGATCCATAACCCCACGAGAGGCGATCTGTCTTTTGTTTAAGGGAAACACTACTGTACCTTCCGGATGGCGAGACGGCGACAAAAGCCCGGTTGTTGATGAGATATTTTATAGATTCACACAGAATATGAGCCAATCTAGAAAGTGGATGAGATACTCTTTGAACTCCCCCTCCTGTCTGCTCAGGTTTGATCAGGACTCAGTCCTCTCGTGTAACACAATCAAACTGAATGACAGCACTCAAGAGTCTGCACTCTGGATAATCATGCAATCAAATTGCATTATTTGGCTTCCACAGGTGCAAAGCGAACGTGGAGCGTTTGCCATTGAGGCTAATTTGAGCCGCATTTGGCTCATTCGACTCGACGGATATCTGCGGAAATCATTTTTCCTTTATATCTGAATGTTCGGTAATGGGGATGCTACACTCTACAATTTCAGCGAGAATGATTCTGTGAAGGACTTAAGTGGCAAATTGTAGTATTAATATATAAAAATATACACTTTGTCCAGCCCTCAGGCCTGTGTGTTTGCAGACGGATTTATTGTTTTATCTAGTACGCAGGATATTCTTCAGTATGTTATTTGAGCAGAGCGCGAGACAGAGGTTGAACCATTTATCCATTGTTTACAAGTCACCAGCTTCACATCGGGGAGTTTTTCTCCAAATCATCCACGTTAATGCATTAACGACATGGCATTAGGGCTTCAACATGGCAGCTGCTTAAGAACTCAACGTAATTACGTCTTGGCAGACAACCTCTCCGATGTCAATGTGAAAACGGGCATTGTTACCGCATGCAGATGGCACATGAATAGCAAGTTGAGAAGAGAAGAAGAAGAAAAAAAAGATCTCGCTGAGCGGGAGAGTTCTTGCCAAACACTGACTTTACCAGCCCTGTTTTAACGGCTGCTAGGCAACGCTCATTAGTGCGCTCCACTGATGAGAGTTGGAGAGATGGGATGCATGAACCCGAAGTTAGACCTCCGCTGATAATTAGATCTCTTTAGGGACGGTTGGGAAAGGAACGCCCACACCTGACTAAACGGCTCTAGTGAACCTCGCTGCACAGTGCAGACAAACGTTCAGTCGGCTCTTCGTCAGCTTTAGGAGCTCTTAAATGTCAGCCGTGGATATTTATGTTCTCTGAAGTACATTTTGCATCACATCACGTTTGGATGTTCAGAGGACAATTTACAGATTAAAATTCCCTTTGGCTAAAAAAACAGTATATATTGTGATTGGTGTTTGTTTGTTTGTGTGTACTAATTTGATTACATTTGTAATTACCAATAAGAGGAAATGTAAGTTTGATTTGTTTTCTGCTATGACAGCACCCCATCCCATCTGTTTTCCAGGAGACTTGAAATTGGTAATTTGATTGGTGAAATATGTGTGAATCACTGCCGATTCAGCAGGTGATGATACGCCATGACCGACACGTGGAACGACAATCAGTGCTAACGTTAGCAAGCTCAGCTAACTAGCTTCCACGTTCAAAGTGCGATACAAACTGGTTTAAAAGGGACAGATGTCTCCACATATATATATATATACATATACATATACATACATATATATATATATATATATATACACATATACATATATATATACACATATATATATATATATACACATATATATATACACATATATATACACATATATATATACATATACATATACACATATATATATACATATATAT
>NW_022280051.1:4244459-4277011 GCF_004355925.1 Anarrhichthys ocellatus | reverse complement strand
TATATATATATATATATATAGTTTAGATATCCAGTATCATACTGGGTTATGATACTGGATATCATAACCTGGAAAATACAGCACACGAGAGAATGGACCAGAGATACGGGATAAAGAGAGCAGCGTGGCTAATGAAAATAATCTACATCAGAGCTAATTAATCTATTTTCTGTGGTCCAGCAATACAGTCTATCATCTCAATAGAAGCCAGAGGGACTTAATGACTGTTTGAAATGGAACAAAAAAAATAACGTAGGGTGTCCATGGCTGTAATAAAGGTAGCGAACAAAGCCGAGAGGGAGGGAATGTGACTGGAGGTCAATGGGGGATCTTGGCTAGCAGAAAAGGGCAATTAACGCGGCAAGCAGCAGAGGATGCTTTGACCTTTTTTTTGGCTTTGGAGCCAAAAGAAGAGCAGGGGGGCTGGGCGGAGGAAGCTCTTGCCTGTGGTGAACTGGAAGCACCTCCGATCTCATGGCATCACCGCCCTCTTTGCCAAACCGCCGCCTCCTCCTCCTCCTCCTCCTCCTCTCAGGAGTGGAACGGACGTCACGGAGGAGCGCGAGGGTTATAGATGCTGACAGGTCTGGGCAGCCGTCATCAGAATTACCAGAGCGCGGTTAAGCGTTTGACCGCTCTTTGAAGAATCGGACAGCCTCTTTGGACAGATTTATTTATTCCTCTCATACCATTCCTTCATCCTCACAGATATGATTAATGCCAAAAAGGCGATATATTATATTTAATCCCTTTTTTTAAATTGTGTTTTATTACAAAACCACTTTTAATATCTTTTTTTTTTTCATTTTCCACACCATAATCTGACACATTACTAGCCGATGCATCTAACCCAGCCTGCCATTATGTTTGCATGCATGTTTGCATGGGTCATAGAAACTCCGTCAGGTAATTGAAAGTAGGTCAAACGGAGGGAAACGTGGCTCTCTTTGGTGCTCATTAAGGCTGATGGAACACTCATCAAACAGACTTAAAAACTAGAATGATCATGTTTTCACATTTTCTGCTAAAAGGTATAGTGCTAAAAGGCTGCAAAGCTTTCTTATTCAGGATTTTCTCAAAACATTCCGGGCACACAGACAGATCAGCTTGGTGCTGAAAAATGAACGGCAGCCTTTCAATGAAATCTGACACAAAAACGTTAAAGCACAAAATGTCTGGGCAGCTTTCAGTATAATGAAAAAAAAGGTCATTTTAAAAGCCAAAAGCTGCAGATTCTCCCTCATCGTCGCTGCTTTAACCAAAAAGCAAAGCGTCATATGACACTGTTATAGACGAGATGAAGGGGAGATTAAAAAGTGCAGGAACATGTAAGGCTAATTCAAGGCTGACACTTAACTAATACTCATTTGCATATAAATGCAAGGCCGTGATGGGGAAATGTTATAAAAGAGACTTCCAGGATGACTTTTGTAGAGTTGTTCAGATGCACAGTAGATTCAGCAGCTTAGATGTTAGCTTCAGTTCGCCAAACACAGCTGCCATCTAGACTAAGACGGTAAATACGCTCGTCTGGATGCACCACGGAAACCCTCTGTGGAAGGGGAGCGAATGCACAAGCTGGACCAGGAGCCCTTAGAGAAACAAGTCCGCTAATGTCAATTATCTTATTTCATTCAAGTGAAATAAGAAAATTGCCAATTGTCAATACTGACTTCCCGCAGTACCTGTAAAACATACAGGCTCCAGGTGTACAGCTCTATGAGCTCTGTGTCAATCTCGTATCCAATTCGGGAGCAGATTTTTCAATTGGCACGAATACCGGTTTGGCCATCTAATCAGGCAGACGGGCACACGACTCCCCACACGGCCGAAACTCATTGACGACGATGAAGCTGCAGGCATCGTCAGCACGAGCGAAAAACCACAACGAGGGCACGATAAACATGAGCGATTTGAACGTGAACGAGGGTGTCCAAACTCACGGCTTCAATAAATGCCAGTGTTGCTTAATCACACCGAAAGGCCACAGACTCTGGGGAAGATACTGGTGTTGCTGCCAAATTTAGCTGTAGTAAACACTTTTAAAAAAAGGTTTAAATGCCTCTCTGCACTCAGCTTTGTCCAAAATAACATTTTTTTGTATTTGAAATTATGGTCAACGTATCAAATGTCTGTATAATTACTTTTCATGAGAACTTTTAAAGACTAGAATGTGACAGATGCATGTCAACAGATGTGTGTATGTGAACTAAACATGAGCACATCAGACCTGAATGGACAGTAAACCTGATTTTAAACATCTGTTCATTGTTAAAATGATCACAGATTGATACTCGCTCGCCGTGTGTGTCTGCGATGGAGGCTTTGTAAATAGCATCAATCCATATCCACTTTAGCAGCATATGAGCCCTTTGGTTTCCCATCCCATGAATATACGAGGAGAGACGAGGTCTGCACATTGACTCTCATCAAGGCCGATTAGCCCGACATTTTCAGACACTCTGGATGCACCGATTCCCGCTTTGGAAATATTCGGCTTTATTAGGCATGGTTGTTTAGCTCTGGCTTCTGTTTGGAGCACGCCTGCTTGTTGTTCAATACAGGCCATTAAGTGAAGACACTAAGTGAAGGAAATGGATGTTGACAGACTGCACACGCACAGGGTGGAGTGCGGTTCTGCCATATTGGTGAATTTCAGAAAAAAAAAAAAAAAACACCGCTTCGTTCTCCTTTGTGATTTTAGCCCGTCGGAGTTGCACAAACAGGGGCAACAAATGCACAAATATTTGGTCATCACCCACTGCAGAAACATGTAAACACCTGCTTCCTGCTCCCACTCTCCACTCAGTATTCAAACATACAACGCAAAGACAAAATGGAAAAAAAAAAAAAAGGGAATGAATGTGTTTGGTAAAAAGGATTTATGGTTTGCAATTTTTTTGAAAACTGTTGTTATCTCTAAGGGAACATAATTACTGTCTGCCGCACAACAATGAGGAGTCACTGAACGACTCGGCACCTCTTGAAATTCCTTTTAAAACTCTAAACGCTGCTGAAAATGCAAATGTCTTTACATTTTCTCATGTTTTATTCATTTGCATCTGTTTGTATGTATGAGCTACTTATGTGGGCGACGTGATTGGGTATATTTTTAAAAGCCATGTATGTACTATGGCCGCTTCATCCTTTAACATTCCGAGTGTCTCAGAGTTTTGCATTCCAAAGGGACTTCTTCCACGATTCTCTTTCTACTCGGTTAATGTGATTACTCACATGTGATCACCTTTGAGTTATTTCTGGCACACTGTACATAAGATTCAGGTGTTCCAGAACTCTCATCCTCCCTACAGTATACTGTATATCTGCATGTTACACGTGTAACCTGCTGTCAATCATCCTCTTATTACAAATTACCTTTTTTTTTTTTTTTTTAATCACAAAGATAGTATTCCTTGAGTGACCTTGACCCTTAAATAAAATCTATGGCACAGTGTGAGTGCAAAGATAACACCGGTGGGACTAAATGCAGGAGATCAATACTGTTCTCGTGCATCGATTTTGGGATTACTTCATGAATATACATCGCTAAGACACTCCCATGCCCTCTCTAAGGTCAGCAAGCGGGATACAGATGTGGAAACGTCGGGTTTTTCTCAGACGGAGATTCTATTTCACAAAAGGAAAGATCTGCGTGCTGAAAGCGTGGCCTTTGCTGCTCATCTCTCTGTGGCGCGCTGCATTCCAGCCAAGTATGCAGCGTCCAAATAAACAACACCAATGTCGGCTCCGTGCGGCCCATCAATCTCAGGTCGTCGTTCCCAAGAGTCCCATGAGCAGATAAAAAGCTAATCAAACCCTCCGCCGTGTAACTCATCATCGGCTGCTCGTGGACACTCTGTCTTCCGTTCTTTCCCTTTGCACCTTTTGGCAGCACCTCCATTTCTCAGACAACTGAGGCGCAGTGGTGCTGACATGCCAACAAATCACATGGATCTCTGTACAGTAAAGTCATTATTGGCCCCATTAGGATATTGATATTCCATCGTATTATTAGACATTTATTGAGTATTTTGATATAAATAGATAGTAAGCATTCTTGTTTTTTTTACAATCTTTAAGTCATTGCTGCCACTATCATGGGAACATTTACATGTACAGACAGTAGTCAGACGTTGATGATTATAGTGGGAAACACTAGACAACAATAAATGACACACCTACTTGAGCATAAACGATTAATCTTATGTTAGCAACACTGATTACATGAACAAAATATTCCGTTTTTTGCCCTTATTCCAAAAAAGACAATATTCCTATTAAGCTGATGTTCCACTAATATTCCTGTTTACATGCAAGCGTGCATACTCCGATTAACAGATTCTGAATGTTCTGTATAGATGCTCAAATAATGCTCCTAAAACCTGAATATTATCGGCATATCGCTCGTGGTTTATTCAGAACATGCTATATTCTGAATAAGGCCTAATTATGAATATCCAAAAGGAATATGCTGTTTACTTGACAGATATACAATTTGGAATATTGTCATATTCAGACTCAAAGTAGAATATTTGTGTATATGTAAACATAGTCATTGCTATAACCTTTTAATATTAAAGCCTGACAGAGACGATATGATAAAAAATAATAACAAAATCTGACGATATAACAGTTTTCTTAAAAGAGTCTCTTGAGTTTGTGTAACCAATACATTAAGTACTGAGTGGGACATTTTACAGTAGAAAAAAACATAAAATAATATTATTTATAATAATAAAATTGATAGCTGAGGACGGGTTTTTCCTTTTATGTAAATTGTGCAACAGAAGCCGAATATAAAATACAATATTGCATCTCCCTCAACTCCATTTGGATGCATCTCATGTGCTTTCTAATACTCTTCAGAGATATGCGAGGCAAGAGTACAAAGAAGATCTTCGGTTGGTTAAAGGCAGACGTAATGAGCGTGAAGAGAAAATGCGCGGCCTTCATCATTTCCACACTTTGATGAAGGAGAAAGCATTACCATTGATGTTGGTGCAGGGCATGCTCAGGATGAAAGGGGCTCAGTCCATTATTGGAGTTGCAGTTATTGAAGGTTGCCACTACAACAGTGGGGCAATCCCATTACTTTCAACTGAATGAATGAGGGAGATGTCGTGCATTCAAATTGGCGGGGCAAAAAGGTGGCCGGTGCCAGTGAATCGCTCAGATTTTTGTATTTACGCCTAATGAATGCTTGCGGAACCATGGCTGCTAACCTCAGCGGAGACTCGACCAAAGGGGGAGGGAAATCATTTTATGGTGAATTAGAAGTAAGACGGGACATTTTATGTTTTGGCCACTGCAGAGTGCTCGCATTTCCTGGTGTGTTGTCTTTGCTCAATTTTCAAATCCTCTGATGCTCTCAGAATAACTCATCACATGGGGCAAAACAGGACCTTCCTGTGGATGGTAAATAAAGGAAATAAAGAGCATTTTCACGAAGCGGCTCTCTCTTTTGTCTCTTCATTGCATCCTGTTTTCGACATTTAATCAATTTTCAAACAGTAGGGTGACATTTTAACGTAACGGGGGTTAATGAAAGGTGGTTAGAGCAAGTCACATTAATCTACATGCACTATAGAGTGCACCCTTAGCAAGCATTTATATGCTGATAAGGTCCATATGCAGTATTTATGCACACACACTCGATTACTCTGTTTCTCATTCACTTTTCATTTGAGAGGATACAATGCAAATTTTCAGCATTTCAGTTTTTTGGCCATCATGCATGCAGGCTGGAGATATCCACATGAAGGGGTGATCCAGTTTGTATATTGTCCTTGGTTCTCTTCACTTTGCTGATATCTTCACAAAGTGGAAAAAAGGGAAATGAAAGACAGTGTGAGGGCCATCTTTCTCTGGGGGGATACACTTCAAACACACACCCCTGAAATACAGCCAGTGTCTGTCTCTCTCTGGAAGTGACAACATGGAAATTTTGACATTTCTATGGCTTTAAAATGCAGCCTGGGGCTTTTGAGACTGGGCCTCAATGGAGGAGAGAAAGGATCTGTATTTAGAATTAAAAGACTGCTTTGGAAATATTTTGACCTTACAATTCACGTCGACCCTCCAGAAAAGCAGCAGTTTTATCAAAGTAACTCCAGGCTAGGCACAAAAATGTGCTAAAAATGCAGGTGTTGATGCCTCATCAGGGTCACATGTCTCCGACATCACAAACTGAGCTGTCTGCATCACACACACACACACACACACACACACACACACACAGACCCCAAAACATTCATCAATTGAAAACCATTCTGTTCCGCCATTTAAACACAACGCCACGGCTTTGATCTTGGTGCAATCCCCCCAGTCAAAAACTTTCCGGTCCTTTCATCTGAGCGTCGGCTGAACGAGGAACTATGTCTGCGAACAGGTGTTCTGCTTGTTTGATGTTAGCCTGCGGTAGTCAGGTAGGTTTGGAAACACGAAGCAATCGTGACCCCATTCTGGGGACCCACAACACACTCCCCCCCCCTTCCTGATGTGGCAGCCAGGTGCCCAAAATACATGCAGCTGTGTTGAATAAAACATCGGACTCCCTGACTGATGCTGGGACAAGGGCGGAGGGGTCTGGGACTCGCTGAAAAGGTTCTGTGAAGTTGGCTCGGCTTCGACAGCTGCTGCGGATGAGGCAGGGAGCTGTCCATTAGGCCGTGGTGCTGAATCGGACTCCGCTCATACCTCTCTGCTTATTCAGGTGTTTAGCCTCCGCTCTGCAACAGGGCGAGTTGCATTGGGTTGAGCAGGGAAGCGTCTTGTTTGCTAAAGGGCAATCGGAGACGGCTTGTTTAACCTGCACTTATTTTGCAGTTGCTCTTGCTAGATGCAACTAGCAGACTTTATGGCACACACAAATAGCACCACCGTCACTATAAATCAGCGCTTCGTGACCCTTTTGCCCCTTTAAAAAGAAACAACGTCCGCTTGTGACCCATCGTCACATGTGTCTCCATTAACTGAACTCTTTTCCACCGTGTTTTGTCTTTTAAAGGCCCGATAAGTCAAAATATCAAGCCATTGACAGGATCCTTTAATTTGCTTGTTTGTTGTCTTGGTAACATGTTGGGGCTCCACAACAGCTTGAGTGTTTTTTGGCAAAACAACTGAAACTCTAAAGGGATGAAAACCATTTTTCAAAAAGATATTTCTTCATCTGGTGTTTTGATGATGGTGGGGGAGAGTACCGTCTCACACGTCATACCAAAATCTCCCATACGTATTCAACTGTGTTAAGATCACATCAATTTTCATACTCATGAAACCATAATCTGACCTCTTGGGCCCTGTATGGATCCATCTGCATTCATTATGTCTCTATGCACATTTATATCGAGTGACCCATCTGTATGCAAATGTTACATTATATGGAGGCATAATATCATCACCTGTTCTGAGTCACTGAACAATAAATGCGTGTTTGAGGGGGTAGCATTTCAAAGCAGAGCTTTTCCTCCTTGGTAACATCCTCCCACCATGTCATTAACACACTTCGTCTCTGTGACAGACGGCATCGCCGAGCCTGTGGAGGGTCGACCTCATAGGAAGTGAGAAAGTAGTGCAGTACAAGGTTGAGATAGGACAAAACACGCAGCTACGCACAGACAAACTGAGCATCTAGTTATTTTTAATCAAACAGTGAGGAGTCATTTTGATCCACATGCTGGCTCACCACCAAGACCCCAAGACCCAGCGTATTTAGCTACGCATCGATTCAACATTTAAAAGACTAGTTCCCTGGCTGTATCAGATTACGGGAGCCGCTGCCCCTTTAAGCCGTTGAACAACATCAAATCCTGTTTTGAATAAGATTATAGGAGAAACTGGGCTTAAGTACTTGGTTGATGTGAAGGATTTGTAACACAAGAATCAGGAAAGCATGATTCAATCACTCCAAAGAATCCAGGGCCTGTTAAATAAATATTACGTCTGTTATTATAACACAGTGGTGGCCTGTGTTCCAGTCATTCAAAGACGTCTGATGCCTCTGAGGCACAAGCTCACAAACCGTGTCGAATAAACGTCAAAGGCTGGTTGGTGAAGAACAATTATTTTTCCTCTGATGGACATGAAAGTAATGATATTAAGCCCCAGTGAAAGATGGTGTCCGTCTTTATTTCCCTGCTCTAAACACATCGATTTGGAGCACATCCTGCAAATTCAACGGAACCAGACGCTGCCCCGTGGCTGTGTGTTTTCCACTGAATCACTTTACGCATGCATCCAGAGAAAGGATTATATACCCAGAGAGAGAGAGAGAGAGAGAGACTGGTGGGACGGAGTGAGGCGGGGAGAGATAGCAGAGAGGAGTGCAGGAGATAGGAGGTGGACTGAGGGTAAACAGAGAGCCAGTTAGCATGGAGTGACCCCGAAGCTTGGGATGGAGTCATGAGTCACTGACTGTGTTTACTGTATAGAGAGAGACCGTGCCACAACACAGAGGGACAACATCATTCACTGGCAAACCGCTGAGATACGGGGGGGGCTACTGACGATTCTCAGAAAGGTTGCAAGAAAAGAGTGTTTTCTGACCAGAGGATGTTCAATAACACAAACTGCAAATATCAACAAATATGAATTTAAGCCCAACATATCTAATCAATTAATTCGTCACTGCCTGACTGGAGGGAATTGCTGATTAAAGTAGAGTGTCTCGATTTTGCCTTTTCAAATTAGAACGCAATTTGTGTTCCCAAAATTGAAATCTCTGTGCGCCAACGTGGAACTGAGGCCAATTAAGAGATACTAACAGCTCTTCAGCAGCGAATGTGTTTAGACGCTCGGCAGCTTGTCCACAAGTTATTCAAAAAGCTAAATTGAGAGACATTTAATTAGTGCTGATGTTCTGCACGTCCAATTGCCGTTTTTCTTTCAAAACAAAATAAGATTGAAATGGGTCGGGTTTGAAGCGTTTGTGAAGTCGTGGAATCTCCTTGGGTATTTACAGATGAACAGATGATGGTGCTGTTACGAGAGTCTGTTACGCGCAACGCTGCCGTGGCTCTCGGCGGCCGCCAAGCCACATTTCAGGTTGCAGCAGTATCTAGCGGTCGTGATGCCTCATTGCAACCTGCTCCTCAGCAAACAGTCCCCCAGTTGATCATAATGAGCCCCAACGGTTTAATGATTTAAAGTTCCTCTATTGATTTAAAACTACGACACGTGTCAGTAACAAGTCCACAGCCGGTGCAGGGATATCTGTCTGTGCTTGTCTGGTGCTCGGGCCCCACGGGGGCCTTTAGCGGGTTGGCTAGCCAGAGTGGGAGGACGGGCTCCGGAGATATTGATTGAATGGTCTCATAATGTGCAGGTCCAGAAGTGCTGCTGTGTTGAGCGAGGCGAGGATGTTTGTATCTGCTCGTGAGATGCTCCGACATAGACGTTCAGCACCTTTTTTTTCTGAAGAGCAGAGGTGTGTCTTTGTGCTCACGCCAGAAAATGGCTCATTATGTTACACTGTGAAACGGGCCGAAATTCGTATAAATCAAATGGATTTAAGTTTGTGGAGAATAATTCTATTCCCTGCGGACGCACACTTCTACAACAAAAATTAGGGACAAACAAAGTGCGTCATTGATTTTGGACTGCAGCGACTTTGACAGCCGGATGGGCGTTTTGTTGCCTCCTGGTGAAGCTTTGGCTTTTGAGTTTGTGGCTCTCTGCTGCCGTCTCAGTGCTCACGTGATGCTGTTGTTGTCAGCTCTTTTCAAAGTAAGTCGGCTTGCTGAGCTCGTTAAAAGATCTCTGCACCTCACGACTGATCACATGGCTCCCAAATCCTAATTTTCACTCAGTTGCTTTTGTTGCTACTCCCCCGGATCTGCTGCTGCTGTTGTTGTAACCTGCTCTTGGTTTTCCTGGGTTATAGTTACCTCTTTAATCTCCATGCACCCCCACTGGCACTGGGTATAAATAACAAGAAGATTCCCACCAGCATCCATGGTCACTGTGGCTTTTTGTCCTCAATCTAAAGCCACAGAGTAGCAGGAGCCACAGAGGGAAAAACCAGAGATAGAGACATTAAAGGGTCAGTTCACCCCAATCATAAACCAAATGAAATTTCCTCACCTAAAGGATATCCTCTATGCTTTGGTCTTGATGTGGACAGTCATTTAATCTATATTTGTGATTTTGTAGCACCAAGTCGTCACAGTAGTCAGAAAAACTATGCTCGGTTTCACTGAGTCTTTACTGTGTTTTGGTGTAAATTACAGGCGCGCTGCTTCTGTCCTCTGTGCAGTTCAGACTGTTGGTCAGGGAATAAATGATACAACTCCTTAAGACCCAAGCCCAGTTCCCTTTTTTGCAGTTTTTTTCATCTACCAGTCCCATTGGTCGGTGAGTCAAAAAGTTAATTTCCAGCACTGGGTACCACTTTTAATTGGAATACTTGTCCTTAATGGCGGCAGACTTGCAGAGTTTGTTTTGCAGTGCACAATGCATGCATAATCCCCATTTGTAAGTGGCTGCCTCTTCATTAACAACGTGTAAGAAATGAATGTGAGGAAATCCATCATTATCGCAACTCGCAATCACCAAACCCTACAGCGGGTGCACACTCATAATCTAAGGCAATTTGCATATTGCAATTAGTGTAAGCTTCAAGGAAAGGGTGTGATTGACAGGACTGAAATGTTTTGCCTAGTTGGGCTGATTGAGCTCAATTTAGGGAGTAACCATGGTGGACTTTATGGGCAGTGTTTTGCACATTGTATCTCTCAAGCCATTGTGAGATACCACAGCAGATAACCAAAGACAATGCTAATTGACAAGTTGACCTCCAGGGCCCCTGTTGTAGAAATGACATGTCCGAGAAACAACATTTGCACCAACTTTTTGTCCAACAGCCCTGTTTTTACCTCGACAAACTCCCATTTTTCTGGTGCACACAGCGAGAACACACTCCAACAATCTGGACAATTCTTCAAATGTATGGCACCGGGCCTATTTTTAAGGATAGCTTCAATGATTTTATTAAGAAACAAAAGATCGTGCCGCCAGTTTGATAGAACTTCATTTCAAAGGAGACACAGACATAGGAAGCATTGCCAGAGCTCTTGTTTTGGTTTCTCTCTCATTTTTTCAAGGTTATTCATCTGGCCGTGGAGTCAAAATCAATGGCAAGAACAGGCCTGAGAGTTAAAGGCCTGCTCTGAATCTCTCACCGTGCATTTGGGACGTGAGGGGACAGCCATGTTTCATTAGAGATTCAAGGCCAAGCCGTTTCCAGGGAGGGAAAGCAGGATGTCAAGGTAATGAGTTAATTTAGGAGATAAGGGACGGCAAATGTAATCTCTGAAATTCCACCAGCAGCAAAATGGCTCCTCAAGCCTCAAGCCCAACCTATCAAACAGAGGGGAGAAAAGTCACTCATTATCATGCTAGTTTTAGCTCTCGGTTCTCTACAGAGCATTAAATATGGATAATCAACCTCTCAAAATATTGTTAAGTTTACTCTGAGGTTTCATTGTAAAGATCCTATTAACCTTCTGAACCCCAAGACGTTTTGGGGCTTTTTTAGCTCCTGTCACATTTTACTCACTGTTGCCTCGTTTTTTACTGCAATATTTAAGTCCATCTCAATCGAAACAGCACGATCATGAATAGAAGAAGTGCCCATAAGTGTTAGCTGTATTGGAGAAAAATTGAGGCTCCGTGTGCTTTACATATTGACCCAATAACATTTTAACGACCTCTGCTTACAACCTCTCCTGTCCTCTCCTCTCCGCTCTGTAGTCAGCCTGTAGTTTAGTTGAAGCTTCACAGAATGTTTGTCATGTGACTGTTGGTCTCAGCCCACTTAAACATGGAGCGCAGAATTTATAGTTTTTTACTGGTTCAATCTGGCTGAGATATATTGTGTATTTTCGCAGGGTTTTCTGCAACCCGATGGCGGGTTCAAAGGGTTAAACGCTCTGGTGTGAATAACAGAGCGAGGTTCCTTCAAATGCTTTAGCTTGAGCAGCAAAGTGCAGGAGTCAAACAGCTTAAGAGACCAGGATAATTTCTGCCACTATCGCAGACCCCAGACTACCCAGTACGCCAGCATTATATCAAATTTAAGCCGATGTCTTGTTATTATCCCCAAGTGGGCCGGCTTGGCCCCGTGGCGCCGTGGTAATGAGTGTTTTTTCGTCTGACTGGGTGGACATGTTTTGGAAGAAAGGCCCCTGTCTGCCCCCCTGCCGCCAAGAAGCCTGGCTGTGCCATGAAGCGCAGACCTATATGCCTCCACATTTGCATCATCCTTCACGGGGAGCCCCAAACATGTCAGGCTGCTCCATTTTTCAAGGATGAATTGGTTTGCAGAGTAAACAAGAGGAGTGGAAACTGAGGCCACTTGCTGTTCTATCTCCTTCGTCTTCTGAGCTGTGGGCTTTTGGCTGGTTGTGCTATTATCCAAGCAATCAACTCTGGCTGTGCCGCTTGGCAGTCCTCTCAAGTGAAAAACATTCCCGTAGTCGAGGGTGTAATAGCATGCAACGTCTTCTGAGAGCAGCCGCTCGGGGGAAGGAAGGGGACCACGAGACGTCACCAGAGCGGCTCGTGACGACAATTAGACGGACCGCACGGGAAGGATGTACAGCGCTCGCACGTGTCATCTACAGTACAGAGCTAATGAGTGAGGAAGAGCATGGGGGGGCGGCTGGCATGACAACCTACAGCAGGCAGCAGACTTGGTTACCATGGCGACAAACGAGGAGAATGTTTGCATCAGAGGCAAATCTCAGCGGAGCGCACACATCGGCGGTGATGGAGAATGGTCGGGTTCCAGAGATGGGAAAAGGTGGCGCGAGAGGGGAGGAATGCCTTTTCTTCTTCTTATCACTCGGCGTTCCCTCGCCATCTCTTTTCCACAGTGGGGCTGGGGGGGTTCCTGTCCAACACGGGGAACAAGGAGTCACCCCTCTTACCTTGCTGTGAATCATCTCCAAAGTAGAGTCGCATGAAAATATGAAGGATGTTCCGTTGATTTTGTGCCTGCATATTTGTTCCGTTTAATCCGTCCACGGTGAATTTAATAAGCATCCGATGACCTTGATTGGCCGTAAAAGCAAAGTGGCTCACTTGAGGAGGCTGCTCTCCTCAGTCCAAAACGCATTCGTGAGACAGACGCCATAAGTTGTCTGTGAAAACTATTCATGCTTCCACATGTTGAAGTCATTGCGACACATTTTACACCCACCAAGGTCATTTGTGACACGAACAGGGCGGTGCAGGGTGACACTGATTTTAATTGCTTTTTTTCCTCCTTATCCCATCATGCAGCTGTATCTTGCACATGCTGCTGGGTGTCGTGTTGCTTTCTGACTCGTGCGTCCTACGAGGGCGCCCAGGAGTATGTCCATAAAACTTCCATGGACACAGCGTCTCCCGTTTCCCCTCGTTGTGCTCGACACATTTCGGGGACACCGACGGAGTCTCTGGAGGATTGTGAGCTTGTACACGTTGTAAAAAAACACAATCAGCCTTTTTTTTTGTTACTGCCTCAGATAAAACACAGCGTGATGCTCCGAGTTGTGAATGTGTCATTGTGCTCAAATTGATGCATTCATTCAGCCTTTGTGATTCTCGGTCCGCGTCGCTTAATTTCCAGCAAAAATAAATAAATGAAAAGCTGTTTTACTCTTACAGACTCGCGAATGGGAGACAAGGTGAAGAATGGACACTAGTAATTTAGATTCCAGGCTCATCTCTATGCTGACAATTACACTGCCAATACAGAGGGACTCAATCAACAGGGGACCGTAGCGGAGCACCTCTAATCTGATCACCTCAGACAAGAAAATACACAAAGAAGAACAGTTGGTTATTACTGACAGTGCCCTGGAGGTGAGGGGGCACTTCCTCTTCTATTTTCTCTTCCAATAAGACACTGCCTTGATATCAGCACGCCAGGTGCATCATGGGATGTCTTTAGAGCTAGGAGGATGTGCATGAGTGTTTCAGGTAAGCACAGGAATACAAAGGTGGGCCAATGCCTCATTACATTCATGAAACATTGAAAATGTCCTCCAGGGCCTCTTTTTTTAATGCCACGGGCCCTTCAGTAATAATTCATTTACTCTTTCATTAGGCAAAGGGGATTTTTCGCCCACTATGTCGAGGCGAGGCCGTGGGCTAAGGAGGACAGACGTGGAGCACACGGGGCAAGGCTTGTGTCTCTCAGCAACAACCCACACACCCCAATGGTATTAATCTCTAATAACTTCCCCACAAAGCACCTTCGGGCAGCTGCAGGAGAAACGCTGCGGGTAGATGATGCGTTTTAGCAGCCCGGAGTACGAATCAGGATATTAAAAAATCGTGCGAGGGCAAAAGCAATTTCCCCCCTAAAGGGGATTTTAAAATTACAGCTCTCAGACTGTGAAGTTTTGCCATAAAATCATTTTCTCGTCCTTAACTACAGTATCACAATGAAACACACACACACACACACCCCTCCCCCCATCCCTCTGCCACCGTCGCTATACATGTACACCAAAGATAACTTCTCAAAATGAAAATCTCTCTGACGGACAGTCATGACAAAGCCATGCTTTCACAACTTCCTTAAATACACTTTGTACATTTATGAGGCAGTGAAAACGAATAACTTTAGGTGAAGACTTTCTTTGAGGAAGGCAAACCTCAATGAAAGTCATCGTAACATGAATTAACGCTGAAGCCGTTCACTTATGTGTATTTAATCAAGCAGACTGCAGACCGAGGCAGACACACATCTGACACAGACGTGTTGTTTTTGACTGGATGCATTAGACATTGCTGTATTGTGAGGGGGAAAAAAAGGTCCCACTCATGCTTTGTTAGGTTCAACAGCTTTACACCATGTGGTGTTCCACTGTCAAATAAGCTGCCTGATGGAGGTAGCCGACAGAACTTTGATTGTCAGTTCTGAAATGCTTTTTCAAAATTTTGTTCACATCTTTGGTGCCAAATGATTGTTGCCGTGACATTTGTGTACTGATCAAACTTTTAGTGTTAAGAATCTTCACTGGCGTCACAATTTAGTGGTGATCACGATTCACCTGTCAACAATTCGAACAATTTGTATAAACCATTTTCTTTACCATTGTTGAAAGAGAGAAGCTAATATTGGCAGCGAGAGCAACAAGTTAGCGGACTGCCGAGCGTCATCTCTCTGCAATTACCTGCAAAGCTTCGCCCTCGGTGAAGCACAGAGATCAGAGGAGAGAGAAACAAGCGTGACAGACGGTACATGACAGCAAAACGCAGTAAAGATTCACACCGAGCTGAAATCAACCCAAACTCTCGACTACGTTCTGTCGAGGCGTCGATGCAGCATCGTTCAAGTCTGCGCCGCGATGCATCTTAACATCGAATAGTACTCCATTGATAAAAGTTGGCAGGGGGCCTTCATGTCTTTGCGTAGCCGTTGTTTGCTGCAAGCTCATAAAGTACAAAACCATGACACCGCCTACTTTGGCTGGCATCATTTTTGAAAAGAATATGTATGTGTTTCCGTTTAGCTCCGTCGATAGAATGTGTTGTGAGAGCGTGTGGATTGATCATGTAATCTGAGTCTTATCTCGGTGGGTCTACAGAGATCAAGCAGTTCTGTACACCCTGTCAAACACTGAGCTTCAGATTCACTCATCGGTGTCGGGCCTTTAAAGCAACACGGGTACCAGTTAGCTTAGCCTAATAAAAGCTACGAGGAGGACCTTCTCCAATTAGTGTCTTTTCACTGCATGATGGAATTCAGTAAAATGTTCTCCGGTGGAATAAAAAATAATGAGGCGGGATCATTCTCCGTTTCCAGCTGAATCTTACTGTATAGCTCGAGCAACTTTAGACTTTTAAACTGATTTGTTTCCACAAGGTTGATTCTGTAAAGAAATCGATCTAAATTCTCCCCAAAGAGTGTTGGAGTAGCTTCGCCATGAAGCACTTAATAAGATTTTGGGCCAGAAATGATCAGGATGATTGAAATGGTTCAGGATGAACATAATATATGCTGTCATTGTCAGGAAAATCAATTCAGGTAGATCGTTTAGCTTCTTTTTTCCCCATTCGTTTATTTAATTGAGTTCGACCGATGAGTCAGAGTGTGAAATATTGCCAACAATCCCCTGTTTTGACCCTGGAAAGCAATCCAAGTGAGCGAACTCAACTCAAAACTCACATTTTGAGCCTTCAGCAGAAAAGATGGGGTACAAGCAGATTCACGGACAAGCTTGTGTAAATATTTAGCAGAGAAAACAAGTCTATATCTAATGCAGATGCACTGAAGGCATGGTACATTTACAAAACCACATTGTAGAAAATGAACTCAACTCAGCGGTGCCACGCCGGCTCGCTAACGAGAGGCGTTTAATATTTCATTTCCACGAAGAAAACAGACACAGTTAATAGAAAACTGTGTGCAGTCATGTTCATTTGGAGGAACCGAAACACTGAGCGAGTTCATTTAGCGAGATTTCATACTTGATGATCCAAGAAGTACATTTGAGGAGTGATGCGTGTGGACTTTGTGTCGTTCTTTTTTTGTCTTTGTCTCTCGTTTTGCAGTTTAAAATTGAAATGACAGATTGATCTATGATCGACTGTCATGTCTTCTTGCTCGGCCTCATTTCAAGGCCAGTGGGCTTGCATACTACGTTAGCTTGAGTGTGCTGCCCTCAGTATATGTGCTGTGATACACCTTGGCAGTTAGACAAACTCCTTCCTGACATCACGACTCTGAAGACAGTGCCCGTTGTCCACAGGTTTAATGACGTAAGAAAGAGTAAAACTACAACACACAAAAGGCATAATGAATACAAATAAAATGATTTCTCTTTAACCTTACACATACACACAATGTACATATACTGATTCTTCAATGAAATACATTGCTTTGTTTTTAATCGCTGCTTTTTATGTATTTACTGCTGATACGAACTTTAACAGTCATAGCGGAGTGACTAATGACTCGATGGACTTTGTGCATAAAACTTCCCAAAACTAAACAGTCACAAAAATAATCATCTGCGATCATAAGTAACAATAAAACAAATCAATACATACCAATGATGCTATCAAAAGGCATAAGATGCAGGCAGACTCAACTGGATTGGAAAACTACAGAAAACAGCGGCTCTGAGCCACGCTCTTCCTTCACTTCCTGATTATAAGTCACCTGACAAGTTACAGGACACTTCCTGTTTCAAAATAAAACGTATAACATACTGACTTAACAATTGTAACAAAACATTGAGAAGCATTGGGTTTTGTTTTTTTACAGTGTTCAATCAATGTATTTGACCTAACCCTACTGTAGCAGTGGCACAGTGATAGTGACTAGACTGTAAGTAATAGTCAATCAATAATCAACTCCAAAGGACCTCGTTATATAACACAAGACTGAGCTACTTAAAAAAAGCTATAATCATTCATCAGCATAATTAATCACTGCATTTGTCTATACAACCATTGATTATGATGGTACGAGGAGAAGATGATGACGAGAAGACGAAGAGTAAATGGCGGTAAATGGACCCGGAGAACAAGCAGGAAAATCCATCTCCACCAGCGTGAGTCGGCCTCTGTGGTGACGGTGTCACCGCTGTGGGCACGTCCCTCCTCTCGGGCGCCCACCACCAAATGGCCACGCAAGGTCAAATCATGGGAGAAATGCTATTTTTAGCCTCCATTTTGTACTGCTATCCAGAGCAGAAACAAACACCCGTCTCATTATCATTCTGTCCTGCTGCTTTCTGTTACACTTGCGTGCTTTTCCCTCGTTTCCCCTCCATCTTTTTAATCAACTGTTAATAAGCGAGAGGCTTCAGCCGAATGCAAAGGAAGCCTGGTAGATGCCCTTTCATCCTTGCCTTTGGCTTTCTTTTGTCAAAGAAGTTTACTCAACATTACTCGGCCCAGACAAAAGGTTAGCGTTGCTTGGACATCGTTGGCTCTTGGCCTTTACTATTATTAATAGCTCTGTAACGAGCCTGATGAAACATGACGACACCTCCGGCGAAAGCTGTCTGGCAACTTGATCAGTTTGGGAGTGAACATCTGCCACCGCCCTCTCAAGCAGCCTTTTTTAAGCTTGGTGTAAATAAAATCATCATTAGGATGACGTGTGTTTTACAGCAACAAGATGTATTTAGAATATCTCTAAAGCTTTATTGTGTCCCAAACTGTCTCATCATCACACATTTTTTTTTTTTAAAGTCCTGGGCGACACTAACACTTAGTCAAGACTCCCTGAAACTCAAGACGAATGAAAGAAATACCCTCTACGTTTCAAAAAGCTATTCCCCGCCAACAGTCCACGCTGCATCCATCAGCACAGGCACAGCCTCGGCCTGTCTGATTCAGTTAGTGCTTATGAAATGGAGCATCTGCAGAAGCTCCCAGAGAGTATGTAAACATAAGCTCTGCCTTGGGAAATGAGCTGAGGGGTCATTTAGATTTGGGTTGGGGGGGGGGCGTGGAGTGCCGCCTCGCTCTCGCTCCCTCCGTCACCTGGTAACAGTTCTGACACACGGGAGGCTTCCTCGGCTAATGTATTCCAAGCACCGGGCTAAACGGCAACACCTGAGCAACCCCCGGCCCTCCTCCCTCCCCCTCCTCTCCCTTTTCTGTCTCTCCTGTTGCATTGGCTGGATCCTGCCTCCTGAGATATTAGGTAATCCGGGAGCAGGCGAGAGGTGATAGGCCGCCCGTCTCCCTGCGATACCTTGTTTGTCAGCAAAGCCGCGGTACAATCACCGCGGATATGCTTGACGTGTTTGCCGAGAGCCGGGAGCCCTCGGCTCCATGTGCACCGTGCGGTAGCCATTCGGCAATCTATCAGTCAACCTGTGGTGGGTGATAAGCCTCCTTTACAGCAGGGGGGGGGTTCCCAGCAATCACAAAAACATCAGAGATATTGGGCACCTTCTGCAAGTCAAGTGGCTTTTCAATTGTATCTGCTCACTGTGTAGATGCACATGCTTAAGGTAGGAATTCATTATCACTGCTGAGTTTGTATTATAGATTATCAGCACAAGGTACAGAGAGGAACAAAAGCATGCAGGAGAAAAGTCACAGACAGAGAGGGATGTCTTGTTCCCCTATCAAATGGCATTACAGCTCATTTCCGAATCAATAGCTTGCCTCTTTCCTCCCTGCCTGAGATAAACCCATCACAAATGAAGGATGGAGGAGAGTGGAGAGAGAGAAAAGAAAGACAGGGCACCGGAGCAGCAGACGGCTGGTTTTTATCTGATAGAGAGAGGTGAACAAACGGAGGGATTAGCTTCCATGGGATGAAAGCAGCTGCTCGTCTTCCGTCTCCATTCCCCTCCCCTCCCCTCCTCTCCTCGTCTCTCCATCCGCCCACACATCCACACCGTGGTCTCCCCTCGCAACCAGAGACATGCTCTATATGTTGTCGCTGATCTCATATCACCAGCTGCGCTCCACCCTCTACCTACGGCAGTTTCCCAGCAAACGAGCGAACGCCAAAAAAAGCCTTCACAGTGCACATGGCGATGTCAAGGCGCGGCGGGAAAACAAAATCGGGCGCCAACATATTTATGTCACGGAGCGTGGTTGGGGAGTTGGAGCAAAGTACCCAGTTTCACCCTCGAAGCACTCCACCCTTCCTGATTATGTCACCTAGACATCAACACGCATCCAGCACGCCGCACAAACACACCCACAAACCAACAAGGGGCACCCCTGTTTCTTTGTAACTTCTGGGGTAGCCCAAAGGAGGAAATGTGCGCTCCTACCTGGCAACAAGAGAACACCTTCAGCTCCGAATCTGCTCGCCCTGACAACGAGGCACGCTCATCTGGAGTAGGAGAAGGGAGTCTTGAGGAGAGAGAGAGTACGTGTGTGTGTGTGTGTGTGTTGTGAGTGTTAGTGTGAGGAGAGAAACGAGAGGGAGAAAGAGAGAGAGGGAGTGAGAGGTGGAGCTTTGTTTGGAGGAGAGAGGGAGGAGGAGAGAAAGAGGGCTGGATGATGACTCTGACTGCCGTCTATATAGCCAGTCTTGTGGGAGCAGCGTGGATGGCGCTAGATCACCTTCTGTTCAAACACGAGCGGCGGACGCACCTCGTGAAAAAGGCTGGGAGGAAGAAAGTCGGGGGGGGGCGAGAGTCTGAGGAGGAGGAGGAAGAGGAGGCGTGAGGGAGATTCTGGGCTGTTTGAGCCCAGAATCGTCACACGGCACTTCCTAGGAATCCCTCCAGTAAGAGGGGCTCTGCATCACGAAGTCCTTGGCTGTGATTGGCTGGGTAGCGGGGAGACGCCAAAGATGTTGGGCAACAGTGTGTAACCCAAGACGACCCTTTCTACACATATTAACATGCCGCGTTGGTGATTCGCAGACCCTCTGGGCGCGCGTCACCTTCACCGACACTCCCGCAAAAATCCCCCTCCCCTCGGATCTCGGGGATCCCTGGGAGCGTGTCCCTGTCTGTGTGTGTGTGTGTGTGTGTGTGTTTGTTTGTCACTTCATGGTAAACCATGACCTGCCCTTGCACACAACATCCTGCAAGAACTTGTCCATGAAGGGAGGATGATTTCCCCAGAGGAAGGCTGAGCCTGTCAACAGAGAAGCCACACAAACACCTGCAAGGACAACGTTGCATCATTAGCGTGATTGAATACGTTGTCAAACTGACCTCAAAACCAATGGAGAGAGGTTGTAAAGTGAGTGTAGACAAAATCACATCCGACCTGTAATTTAACACTACCGATGTCATAGTGTCCAGCTGTACAAATGTACAAAGATAAGAAATATGACAAATAAGATAATGTATAAATTCTGACTTAATAGCAATAATAAAAAGCCATAACATTTTAAAACACCACATAAAAGCTTGACTGAATAGAGGGGTTTTTACATATTCATATTTTCAGCTACTCTCTGGAAGGCTGTTTGAACGACTTGGAGCGTAACGGCTACAAGCAGCGTCACCAAATTGGTAAACTGGCTCATGGAACAGGGTGGAAAGAAAGCATATGATTGGTTGGCGCCTCATCACTTTGATTTGCAGCTTCATGTCAACGGCTTCCACTGAGAATGACTTGTAGCCTGTTGCTGTGTCGCTTTCTCCATTAAATTTAAATACTATCGTCATTAAACCCTCAATCTTAATCAATTTAAAGTCCTCGAAATTTAAAATGGGGAAATGAACCGGCTGAGCTGGCCAGCAAAGTGATCATGTGACACAGGGGATTAGAGCCCTTTGTCAGAGTGAGTGGTAGTTTCTTCTTTTCTGTTTATGTATATCTAATGTATTGTGAATGACATTCATATAATGAGGTTTGCATGTTTCCTCCGGGTGCTCCAGCTTCGTCCCACAGTCTAAAGACATACAGGTTAGGTTCAATTACCTGTTTGAATGTCTTTCTACACTGCGATAGGCTGCTTCAAAGAGACCCTGTTTGGTGAAAAAGCTTCTGGGTAAGCTGTCTTGTGGAACATTTAAAAAAATAGATGATTCGCCCGTTTGAGAAAAGGTGGCCTGTAACTGCATCGCTGTCTGACTCAACTGCTTGAAGAGCTTCTCCACAGCCCCTTAGAATGTGCCACTGTGTTTGAGTGGGAAGAACTACACCACCATCTCTACAGTACCTCCACTTGTGAAGGGGCTAGTGAAAACCACCCACAGTGCTTCCTTTGAGTCCGCTTCCAAGTCACTGCTTTGGAGCAGCTCCAACAGCCATGGAAGATACTTTCTCAGACACAAAACCGAACAATAACAGTGATCCTCTTCTCTGCCCTAAACCCGAGGGCTCACCAAATTGAAGCGTCTGACACCTGAGCAAATCTTTGTTTACTTGACTCACTCCTGCAGTGAAGAGGAGCGTAGAGAGGGGGAAGAGGAGGATGTAAAACGTCAAGTGGGGAACAAAGTCCTCACATACTTTGGAGAGAAGCCTTCTTGCCAAGGATGAAAATCCACTACGATGGTGGAAGGTTAACAAGAATAGATATCCCACCTCTGCCAGGTAAGCAAAGTCGTACTTATGCATCCCTGGCTGCTCAACACCATCTTAACACATCTTCTCTGCAACAGGAAACACAGACTACAAGAAGAGAGCCAGCCTTATCCCGGAGCATGTGGACACGAGTGTACTTTAACAATCAATTAATCAAAGTACTAACAGATAGATTAATCGATAATGAAAATAGCTGTAAGTTGCAGCCTTGATAAAAAGATACACCGAGTATGACTTTCTGCACATCAATCTCAATGCTCATGATGTATTTCTTTCTTGTCATATCATTGTTGAATCACTCTGGTCAAGCCTCCTCTAAAAGCCAAGAAAAGACCGTCTGACTGTGTCCGCTGGTGAGTCACATGCTGTAGCACCCTGGGGTGATCCCTCTTTAGACAGCCTTTAAAGGTTACCCTCCTCTCCAGCATAGCTTTGTTTTCTACGACCAGAATCAAATAATCAATAGTCGGTTTATAAGAACAAAACGTTTTCAATCGCAACACGGGGAACATATTTTGGACCCGACCAAATAATGACTTCACTGATAACTGACAGATTTATTGAAGATAAATCCAGTACGGGTTCTGGAGCTTTCCACCATATCACATGATCTTCATCAGCAGATGATAATTTGGAGCAGGATTAAGTCCATATTGCAAAAATGTGCTAAGAAAAGGTGTAAATGGAAATTTGAGCATCTACAATTCTGTGCTCTCAGTAGACGGCGGTAATGACGGAGCCACGTTTACTTCTGTGTAAAGCCTGATGTTGGCTCAGTGTATCAGTGCACACAAAACCAAAAATCCTGCCTCAGTAAAAGCACTTGTCCTTGCGTGTCCCCAGCCAAGGCTCTAGCCATGGGTTGTTCAGAGGTTACTGGCCTTACTGGCATTTTGTCTTGATATGAAAGAGCTCATTGGTTCTGGAGGGGCTCCACTGGCACACTGACACTGTCAATAACAGGAGCACCAGCTGCATCCTCCCTGGTGCTGTTCAGATATAGCTTGGCCCCAGTCGTGGCCCTGGCCCAGCCAGCAGCCCCCACCAGGCAGGCAGCGGGCCCGGCTCCACATGCCTGGCTCAGAGTCCTCCCGTCCTGAAGGACAGAGGCGTCTTGGAGGCCTGGAAACGATCGCTGACCCCTCGCTGTACAAGCAGCGTCCTCTGTCACAGAGCCTCTCATCTCATAATGGGCTCAGAACAAAATCAAAGTGACAATATTAATCATGTGATGGGGAAAATAATTAGAGGGGCAATAAAGGACTGAGTCCCTAGCACCCTCTTCCAACACACACTAGATAACTGACTACTGCTTGGCTCAGTGAGTCATGAAATGGTGCTCTGTTAATTGTAATAATCCTGCGTAGAGTAAATGTACTTAGTTACATTCCACCACTGCTAGAACAGATTGATGCATTTACCTTTAACATGTAGAAACTGTTCTAGTGGGTCCGAGGTCTGACTAATAGCTATGTATCTTAAGGTAACATATTGTAGAATTTGATGTACACACCGCTTAAAAGAATTCTAAAGTAGCCAGGCTTGTAAACAACCTACTCATAAAAACATCAGAGGATTCCCTGCTTAATCCTTTAGTCCAACAAATCAATCAGACCGCTGTGTTCAAGGTGTTGAAGCGGGATTCCCTCATTAACAAAAAAAATGTCACAAAGGCCATTTGATTGTTTTCATGCCTTTCACGTGGCCGGTTGCTTTTAAGCAGCATATTCTTCAGAGGCATTAGTCATCCACACCTGGCTGCGTGGACCAAAACCCCGGCTCTGGTCAAACCAGCCCTCTTCCAGTGTGCGATTCATAGAGAGAAAAGGCTGTCTGCACGCATTGGAGCCCACGGGAAGCCCGGTGTGTCTCTCTCTTGTTTACAGATCGACTGCGTCTCCGGGAGAAGCTGGGCGACAGCCTGTGACAGACTGATGGATGATGTGACACTCGTGTGTCATTCCCTGCACTCCCCCCCCCCCCCCCCCCCCCATTCTCTCCCCTCACACTCCCACCGCCTGCGGTGAGGAGGGAGGAGTGCACGTGGTAATGCATGTAGATCGAGCTCAAAGTTGCACCGCTCTTCCAGATCCCGCGTGTGTGTACGCGGAGGAATAAAGCCTGATGGGCAAACGGTGAGCGGCTGTCAGCTCGCCTGATTGTTAGCGGCTAGATGACAAGGCTGGAGACGATGATGATGATGCTCAGGAGCAGGCGAGACGGGTGACAAATAGAGGTGACAGGACACAAGGTTGCCAAAGGAATCTGCATAGAAATGAGCAAGTGATAAAAAAATCACACATCTCAAGATGTCTTTGCAAAGATAGGATGAAGTTGCCCATCGGGGCTGAATAGAAACTACCGCCACGGTCAGCTGAGGGAAAGGATCACAGACTGTAGTCACACTCATTGCAATTAAGTGAGGTAGATAAAATTGGACACAATCAATGGACTTTCTGATGAGGCATTCTGGGTAACAGGCCTGTTGAGATTCAAATTAAGGGCTTGAACTCTCTCAGACACGTCTGCCAATTTCCCAGATCTGTAAAGTGAGTAAACGGCTCTCAGTAATGTTTTCTATGCCGTTTGATGGACTAATCTTCTTATATTGATATCACCTATACCCTGCTATCACTTCCACCACGGAAAAGACAATTAGAGGACCATTGGGCTTGGATTCGATATCGAATGAAGAAGATTTCTTATGGAGCGTTTTCAATCACACCTGTGATCACGGCAGCAAGGGAGATCAATAACGTTCCTCCACCACACTCCATGGTGTGGAACCTGTTACTTTGTGACGGTACTATTCACTTTTTTGTGCATTTGCAGGAACAAATCCGTTTGTTGAAAGATGAACACTTTGACTTTGCAACGCCATTTGATAAATACAGGTGCTCCTTACCGTCGTTGCCAGCATTCACTCCCTCACCTGTGAGTGATTACTGTCAGAGGCCATTAGTTGCCCATTTCCCAGTAAATTAGGCTCCGGTTTTGTGAAGGCAACCAGATGTGGCTTGGCAGGAGCCCCAGTGGAATTCGTCATCTTCTCTCTGCCTCCACAGAAAAAGTGGCCTCTGCTGTGCAGTACTGCAGGTCAAAGAGGCCGCAGTGCTCCGCAGCTTCGTTGACTTGCTAATCCACCTCTTCACAAGTCTCTCCTCTCCCACCGTATCCGTCTGCATGGTATTGTTTTTAGCCACACTGGGGATTTCTCATTGACAGACCGAAACTGAAAAAGCCTCAAGAGGAAATGCAGAACTGTCACTTCATTTTTCTACATTACGTTTAGTTTAGTGAAAAAACATTTGAGGTTATATCGTGTTTATTAACTGACTAAGACAACAGTTTTGGCACGAAACTAATTCCAGAATCCTGAGGGGGTAAAAATCATGTGATGTTTTCCCACCACTGCGCTTGCTAATGGTTTCTATTGTTATGGCAAAATTGAGTTCTGGAGATTAGCTTAAAGCTGAGACATGGCGAGGTAATTCTCTAAATACACTAAGCGCATCACTGACTGCAGTAATATCGAGTCTGTCACGTGCACACAGAGCTGCAGGTATCCTTAGTGGTGGCAATATTTTCTCGCGTGCAGTCGTGCTAGAGAATCTTCCCCCTTGCACAAATATGTCAGAAGGAAATCAGCTTAAACAGCTGTGAGGATACGTCCCTCACTTCGTCCTTGAATCCCCTGAATCCTCTCCGGGGTCATTTAAGCAGACGGTGAGCCACTTCCTGTTATCGGTGCATCCAGACCTCCAACGGGTCTTATTTCACGACTTGCCCCGGAGATGTTTGGGCCAGCCGTGCACCGACGCCTCCACACCAACACAAGATAACGCCGATGATCATACATCGACCCGTCTGTCAGCACAGTCGTTTCAGGCGCTTGATAAACGGGGCTAGCATGTTTGCCTGAGAGCACATCGTCCACTTATAGGAGCCAAGATGGCTGCCCGTCTGCCCCCCAGTGACAGGGCGGCCAACCCCACACAAAGTGCACGTGAGGTAATGTATAGCCTGGCTGTTGGACACAACAATCCCCATGCGAAACGACCCGGGATACATGAGCTCTTTTCTCTGCTCAGCCAAGGGCAACAAATCATGCCATACATGAAATAAACCAATGCGTGTAGTGTCGATATCATGCGACATGTTTGAGAAGAAAAATGGAGGTCCTTAAGTCTTAGAAAGATGCAATCTCATACATCATACGATGTTATTGTCAACGCATAAAGAGAGAACAGTCAGTCTATCTTTGTGTTGTCCTCTAAAACACTTTCAGTTGACCCGCTGAGGATATCTGCTGTCTGTGACGAACACAGCTGGTCGGTCTTTCAAAGCTAAGATTGTTCTGATTCACGGACTTTAAGTACGGGATAGAGATGACAATTATGTGTGAGGTGGAAATGTGTATGGAATGGTGTAGATGTAGGCACATGCTGTGTCTGATGATATGATGCATCACAAGCGGTAGCTTCAGTTAGCATTAACGTTAAAGTAATTCTTCCCACTACCCACTTTGCCGCTCTCCTTTTGTCTTGAATGACAGTAGAAGTAAATACATTTGGGTTTTGGATTACTGCTTTGATGAAACAAGTAATTTAAAGATGTCGCCTTTGTGAATTGCGTGAGTGTTTTTCAGTTCTCCGTCGTTTCATGAACCAAATTAATAATAACTTGAGAAGATAGTCAGCAGATTATTAGATAATAAAACTCATTAGATTCCCTCGTTAATGTGATGCTATTATACGTTTTGGATTTATAATGGGTTTAGTAAGTTTACGAAATTTTGATGATGCGTCTGCAAATGTGAGCAAACACAAAGTTCCTCATCTGGGTCCACTCACTCAGCATCAGTGGGTCTATGTCTATGATCTTAACAGCAGAAAGGGGATAGAGAGAGACACTATTTAGTGTATAAGACTTCTTTAAAAAGCCCCACAAACCCCCTTGTTTCTCCCCTCTACTTCAACATCCGGTCAGTGCACTCCCACAATAGGAAGCTAGCAAACATTCACAGCACTGTTTCGTGCATCCAAGGCTGCAAAGAGACAAACAGCTCTTTACCTCCAGGTCAAGGTGCTGCCCACCAAGGTTACAGCTAGCCCGTTTGCTACCGATCCGTCTTCAAGTCAATTAGCAGCATGCACACCTGACAGATACCGAGCAATATCTGTACCGAGCGATTTATTCTGTCACAGGCTTCGCTGATATCATATTGTTTCAAGGCCAAATTATTAAACCCCGTCTCTGTTGCACTGCAGACGCTGCTTCACTGATGATTTACTATCATGTCGTTCGCCTCCAGTGGGCCTATTCTTAGTCCCGGTATCATCCTCATCGTGTGTTGGCGAGAGGGTTATTTTTAGTCCGGCATGTCACATGGTGTCAGTGCAAGTGGAGTCTCACAGCTGTAGGCTGCTGGTACAACATGTTGCAGATCCACGGCTCCCAGTCTGGAACAAATGAACCAGCATGTTGTGGATCTCAGGATGCATTCAGTAACATCTCCCTAATAATTCGGACATATTTATCTACATACATTTTTACAACACTCACACAAATAGCCTCTGAGGTTTCCCGCTGCGTGAACGCTGATGGAAACAAAGATTCACTGCCATATTTCCAACAGATATCGACTTCATTTTGACAGCGTTCAGCGAAAAAATAAGTGTTTTCTAAATGCAGTCACACAATGGCTCATTCAGTCATATTGTTGTCCCAGCAGTGTTTCTCGACGTGTAATTGTACCGTGTCAACGACGACAATCAGCATTCACTCCTAAAAAGATTAGATTTCATTATTTGCGTTAAAAGGGTTCAATCTGTTAACAACTGACCACTGACTCTGTCCTGCTCTGTAATTTATAATGCGTGGCCAAGAAGCCACACGCTTGATTGAGAGTCATTCAGAAACAAGGACAAAATAAAAAAGCTTTATGTAATTACTAATTCTCAAGGATAGAGGAAACTATTGGCCCCTCTATTAATTATGAATTAGAACAGTTTGTATGCCGCTTGAAGGTGAATCACTTGAAGGTGTTTGAATAATTAATGTTCGCATTACGCCGTTTAAGTACAAAATGTATGCAAAAGCAACAGAGAAGCATGTGAAGTTTAATGGTTATTATTCCCACTAGTATTACAGGAAGTTAAGCACCTTTAGAATAACAAAATAAACACTATTTGGTGCACATGTTGAGGCACCGCAAGTCCAAAGGAGGAGGTGTAATTATGAAGTATCACTCTGCAATTAGTGTTTTGAAATCCACCTGGGTTCTAAATAAACCGCAGCAAAACAACGAAGTTCTCCCACAGAACAAAGAGCGGATCCATCCACACCTGTAGGGAGCAGAGCTGTTCTTAAGGCCAGAACAATTGATCACAGGACGGTTGAGTAGAGATGCCGGGAGCGAGTGACAGCCTATAATTTTCCAAGGTGGTATTATCTGTAATTTAGCTCATTACATAACACACAGAGACTTCTATTGTTACTGAAATGTGCTCATTTAGGCTCTTTTTCCCCCCAACTTTGTGAAGAAGGGAAGGTCTGTCATGCCTCCCTGCTTGATACGACTGCTGGTGCTGCCCTATAATTTCATCTCAGATCATCCACGGTTATCATGTCATGGTCAAACAACCCACTCGTCCCAACTCCCCCACCTGAGAAGAAAATTGGAGGTGGTCCCGCTAACAAAAGTTTGACTGAAAGGAAAAGCCATTTATTCAGTGGAAGAAGGCTGTAATCTCAAACTTTCTTTTCCTCAAAGTGACAGAGCGTCACAGCAGCAGCAGCAGAGGAAATGGGAGGTCAGGGGTCATGTCGGCCAAAAGCCTCCACAATGGTTTTACGGCTTCAGCACTATTCAGGACTGCAGACTGTAGTTTTTACACTCATGCACATTCTTTAAGGCAAAACACATTTTCTCTGATGCTGATGATATGAATGTTATTAAACTAGCTAATCTGCCAATCATTGACTGTATATAGGAAGTGGACGTCACTCATTGGTTTGTAGACCACTGTTTTGAAGCTCCGAGTTTGGCATTTTGGCAGTCGCCATCTTGGATTTGTCCGACCAGTGAACGGAAGTGCCCATCTTTTGACTGCGGAGGAATGACGCCATGGAAGAGACGCCACAGACGGCTCTGGTTGTTCTCAGATATTTGGACAGAAATGAAGTTGAAAGACGTGGGCTGTGCAACCTGAAGTGGACAACTTGACGAGTTGAGTTGTGATTGGCTGGTTGTAAGGAGAGTTGGCAAGTTAGTTTCAGGAGTATGGGACTTCTGTTGTCTTTGAATACAACAGTGTTGACTTTCCCAATGGAAACATGAAGGAGAGAGAGATACTGTGGTGTTCTTCCTTCAGAAATATAATTAAAGCTGCGAGTAGCGATGAACGGGCCCTCGCATCCTCCCGCACGTTGAGGGTGCTGACGGGACTCCGACTTATGAAACTGTATTTTAACTATAGACAATCTTCCTCTCCTTATGCTCTAGATCAGGGAGGTCATTACCGGAGCATTTTTACCTTGAACATTATGTCTGGTAGGCTTTTAGGAGAACAACAGCCTCGGCTCTGGTCGTCATTTACTGCTGAAAGTGCACGCATGACTCATTTGAAGCCCATTTTTCAACAGATAGGCTCTCAGCCCTTTTATTATCATTTTTTAAACAAAGAAAATTACAAGTTGGTACAGCCAAGAGGAGAACGGAAAATTGCTGTAAAAATCTCTCAGGTTATGAAATGTCATTAACAGTGTGGCGATGCTGGCAGGCTTTTGAAACAAGGATACGTTGTTTAGACTAACATTTAAATACAGAAGGTGGAGACTACAATGCTCATCCTGACACACAATGTTAAGAGTGCGAAGAAACTATGAAATCACCTGGTGAACGATCAGGCAAGCAGCTAAAGGCTAAGAAGTCAGCGAACATTCTTGACCGTTATGTGCTCTTGACCATCTGTTTTACAAAGCTACATGCAACTGTCTGTGTGACGCTTGTGACCTTTTGTAATAAAGAATGGGACTGTAGCTGTAAATGTCAGCCCACAAAGCCAGGCCACATACCATATTATATGTGCTGTTCAACACTAACGTCACTGTACATGTATCTCTCAACTTATAACCTTCTAAAGATGCGTCCATGTTTTTAAATATACAGCAAAAACCCTCCTGTTTATCTTTAAGCAGCCCAGGCTGACTATTCCTCCACTGTAGCTCACCAATCATTGCCACAGCACGGCCCCGTCAGAGTAGGGGGGCTGATTGCGGCTCATCAGCCTGCCGGCTGGACGTGCGTACTGAATGGAGCCCACGGTCGAGTGGCTTCCCCCGCTGCCACATTTGCCTCACCTGACTGCAAAATCAAAACGGCTGTTGTTTTAGCCTTAAGATCAGTTAAGTTGTTGGAAAAGATGAAAGAAGGGTCGATGAGTCGGCACGTGTCTCTTCCCGTTTACAGCCTCCATTCACACGTGGCCAGAGAGGCTCATCATTTGAAAAAACAGACGAGGACCCGTTGTGACGCACCACGTGTTCGGCCGCTCTCGCTATCCCGCGCCTGCAGCTAGGTGCCATTGTGCAAGGCCATTGTAGCCGAGTCTCCTCCACTCCAAGCTGAGCTTATCCTGCAGATTTCCACTTCTGTGCAGTCCTTGGATCCTATAGGCGCGTCTCTCAGCATGCACTGCAATTCCTCTGGGTGCTTAAAACGATTTAAAAGTAATGGAAGCGCCCGTTCGAATCTGCAGCCTCCTTTAAGACTGTTTGAGAACAAAGTGCTGCGTCTCTTTGTCCGGCCCGACACCTTGGCTGTGGGAGCTGGATGTTGCTTCCTGCTGAAGCACTTTCCTCGGGATAAAGTGAGTGATGCAGGCAGCACCAACCGGAGTACATTTAGAGAACTGCCAAAGTCTGAAAACGTCCATTACCGACATAAAACAGCCCAGAAATAAAATGCCACCCATTGTACTAAGCACATTTGAAAGGTCATAATAATCCTGATGTCTGTAGGTTTTTTAATTTTGGTAATATGTCATTTCGCATTAGCTGTTCTACATTTCCAACAACTGGCAAACACATGCTCTTTTATATTCAGCACTCCCAAGGCAGTTCACAGAGAGCCAGAATAGTGCATCAATTGCTCCAGTTGCAAATTAAAATCACCAAATTAGCAGCAAATATCCCATTATGCCTCTCAATTACAGGCGTTTTAATTAGGGACAGTAAATGTGTTTTGAGTACGCGCAGATGCACATCAATTCCAAATGTTTTGTTTTCAATTGTCTTGTCTCACTGGCTAAAGAAGTAGCAGCTCTAGAGCAGACTACCTCCCACATAAGTGCACCAAATACCCCTGATACCAATGTTTTAAATGCATTCATCGAAAAGCAGTGATTGTGAAAATGACAGTGTTTGAGGGGCCGACGAAGAAGTGGATTTAACTCGGGGACAATGGCTATTGAGGAAAGGAAAGTGAAGGCACAGGAGAGGAGGTCATCCGAGCCGCAGCAATTCAAACTACAAACTCACAGCTCAGCCAGCCGACTCATGAGGGAGCAGATTATTTAATGTGAACGCAGAATGCATCGAGTGGATATTAAGTGTCAAGGCTCTGAACTCATCTCTGCCAACAAGCACGCACCAAGCGCCGCACAGATGTGATAATAAACACAAACTCCCAAGGGGAGATAGGAGCCGACAGGTGGATCCTGAGCTCGATAAAAAGGACTCATCAAAATGTTTTATGACCAGTAAAATCTGTGCAAACAGTGTCACAATAAGAGCTGCAATATGCAGAGGAAAAGAGTGAGACGGCAGCCTTTGACGTCAGCCATGCAGCAGGTAAATTCTCAAAAATAGATGCAAGAAACAGATGTTACCTGTAGAATGTTATGTGGATTGATGAGATGACCGTCAGTACACAATGCATGCATGTTTGAGGTTTGAGAGAAGAAATGTATATTTTAGTAAATTGGGCTTTAGTTTCTGATCATTTTGACTACTTTTTTTAAACTATTTGAGCGGATTTCCTCCTGAAAAATAAGAGCAATAATGAATCCAACTCCTCTTCTCAAGTGTGTTTGTCAATAGTGGTGGAAGAAGTCATGCATTAAAAGTTAAGAAAGAAACTATTAACATGAAAATTATACTTTAAGTATAAAACCTCACAACTGCCTCTACACTGATTATTTATTTAGATTTAATGTAATGTTAACTAAAAGATTTGGCCTGAAACAGAACACCAAAGACATCTGACATCCAAAGTAAAGAATATTTGAGGCTCTGATTGGGCTACTTGTCAGTCTAATCTGGCAACAAGAGCCCCAACTAGCTGTATGGCTTCACTCTATTTCAGACCTCACATTATTCAAGTTCCTGTTTCTTAATACTTAATAATCAGTGATCAAAGCAGACAGGTGCAATTGCAGGTGGTGGAGTGGCCATACAGAGCATTCAAGGGTAAAATAATGTCCACAACAAAAGCCCTGTGAGGCTCTCGCTGTCTTTCATCTGGGTGAGGCGAGAGAAAGAGAGAGAGAGAGAGAGAGAGAGAGAGAGAGAGAGAGAGAGAGAGA
>NW_022280051.1:4205564-4244449 GCF_004355925.1 Anarrhichthys ocellatus | reverse complement strand
AGAGAGAGAGAGAGAGAGAGAGAGAGAGAGAGAGAGAGAGAGAGAGAGAGAGAGCGTTATTTCAAGTCCATCTCTTTATCTAATCACTAATTGCTCTGGAGAGGAGTTTTCAAAAACCATCAACGCTGCTGTTTCACAATGTTTCCCGCAAACATCCCCCTCACAGCCAGCCATTATGCAAACTAGACTGGAAAATATGCCGTTCCAGTTCCCTTCTTGCTCCCTCCCTGTCTCTCTCAGTCCATATGCCACAATCGAGATGACCTTCTTAATGGTGATGGATGCCAAAGTTACAGTGGTCTCTCGTGCACTGGCGGCGATTTCAACATGTGATGTGACAGCCGGATTATCAGATCACCCCCGGAATACATCTAGATCCTTTAGAGGTGACCCCCGGTGTCTGAGGAAAATCTTAATGTGCAGGCTGTCATTCAATACCACAGACAATGGACGCTGACTGTCTTGCCGTTCTTTGTGGTAAAGGTCAATATTTCACATGTCTTCCTGAAGGCATCGTCATACCAGCCAGGTACAGCTTTTTCCTGGATCTATACAGAACCATCGTGCGCCCAGTGGATGATTCCTGCCCAGCATGGGATCATGGGTAGCGCCACGTGAAGAGTGACCTTTTCAGCCATGTGTCACCTGCCCATGATGCTCTGGGTGGCTCTCTCAGCGTGTCTGAATGTGTGTGTGTGTGTGTGTAACGCTCCAGTGAAGCAACTACAACTCAAAAAAAAGTATGAAAGAGGATCACAACAAAGTACTGGACTCAAACACACGTACACAGAAAGTCCTAGAGCCACACTCTTTTCATTTTTTATGCAGCAGCAGCAGCTGGCAGGTGCTTACTTTAAAAATGAAAAAGGCATTTAGACAGTGGCTATTAAAGTGGTTCGAGGCAACAGTTGGCTGCACCAACCAGAGCTGTGAAAACTAAAGCAAATGACAGGACGTCAGTAAACAGCTCATGTGGATAACACATGGTCAATACACAATACATGTGCGAGAGCTTTTCAGTTATTAACTGCAGGTGATGATCTGATCTTGGAATCCCGGAGCAACAAACAAATGCTCCCTAAAAAAGTGACTTTTGGTGAACACACAAAACAATCGAAGCAACAACACGATAATTGGATATATTGTCTACCTCGGGCAAGGTCAAAGTCTCTGCTTGTTGATTTTCATAGAACGAAAAATTTACATAAGCCAATGACTTTAGAAGATGCTAAGCATGTAATAAAACACATGCGGTTAATGGGCTAAGACGTCCAAAAAAAACACGTGGCTCCTTTAAACGTGAACATTAATTCAGTTCTCTGAACAACAAGTCTTGGGGGAAGGTTTCAAACCCCTCCAGGAGAGCTGGAGTCAAATGGAAGCGAGATAATTGCCTTGTTAGGATTTCCTATGGAGTAAGCTCCCCAGTGAGCTGCCATGGGAATGGTCATGCATATATGGATGAACCCCGCTCTGCTCCGTCTCGGCTAGTGACCCACCTGTGAGCCCGCCTGCCACATGCATGTATTCCATAGCTGTGAGTGGTGGCCGTCGACAGGGGTGAGTGGAAGGACGAAGAGGACGGAGACGGCTACGTTTTAGTGGTTGACAGACATCTTTCAGAGCAAGTGAAGGTGACAGATGGATGATCAGTGTCTTATCCGTCTTTTCACACTTTGTGTACAAATTCCAGGGCGGCAGAGAGAGGGGAAACTCCAGCCTCTTTGGCTTACACACACCCAAAGAGATTACTTTTGACTCTCTGGGCAGCCTGCTTGTGTTTGTTTGTGTGACCTTCCTTGGGGGTGGGGGGGGGGGGTCAGAATGAGACTCTGCTCGGGACTCAACATGCACCTCTGCCTCTCCCCTGCTGACTCGGCAGTGCTGATGATGATGAGGAGTAGGAAGGTGGCAGGGGACGCTCACGTTTGTGCGTGCGTACACGCCGAGCAGGAGTTGTTGTCTCCTCTTTAATCACGCTACGCAACAACACGGAGCACAACGTCAACAACTTCTCCGAGGGGAGGCCCCCATCGCTGTCATGGTAACAGCGTAGAGTGACCTTCAGAGGCTGCCGGTGCTCCCCGGAGCCGCCTCGTATTCTGCTTGGCGTGGACTTTGTGAGTCATCAACAACATTCAGATTCACATGCTCCTTCTCTGGAGGTTTGGGCTTAAAATGGATGAGCAGATAGGAAACAAACAATGTAAATAGCAACAGCTGAAGTGAGACGAAGAGCATTTTTCAGCTTGTGCATCCTGTCAATGACGAAGGAACCATAAACAAGATTGATCATAAATGAGATTATGATGATAATCAAAGGGTGTTGTGTAACAGTAGTTCATGATTTTATAGAGGAAGAGCTTACACGCTGACGAAGAAGAAGCTCCACTGAAGAAGCCACAGCTGGAATATGAACTAACACGTTGCATCGGGAGGATTTGCAGCTGGAGACCCATAGAAACTTCTACTTACATATTATGAGGGTGTTCCACCAGGAGATCTGTAAAAAAGCACATGGGAGCCATGATGGGCTATCACAGTGACGGGCTCCAGGCTGGGAACACTGCCACCCACTGGAGGAGAGCAGGAAGTGAGGCATGGCTTAAGGGGGGGGGGGGGAGTTTCCGTAGCACAAACGCTTGTTTATCATCGAGCAGTCTGAATAAATGACGCCCAGCACATTAAAAAACAGATAAAGCATCGATAATGTTTCCAGCAGCCATTAAGAGTCCGTGGGTGGCCAATGGAGAGCGGCACTTTGTCACCACATTTATAGTAAGTCAGAGTCATCATTCTGCCAGTCAATACGATGGCATTTTGTGCACAGTGTGATGGTTTTATATAAATCCTGTGTGTGTGTGTGAGTGTGTGTGTGTGTGCAATGTAGGGGGGGGGGGGGGGGGGGGGGGGGGGGGGGGGGGTCCTCACAATGCATGTCTCTTTAGATGGATGTGATTGGACAACCAGACGCACAATTTTTTTTGAAAAGATTGATTGGGATACACACACACACGCACGCACACACACACACACACACCTACACTTACACACACACACACACGTCGTATCCCGTTACCATGGCAACCCCCGGGGGGCCGGGGAAAGAGAGATCTTCGGAACAGACGACTTAATTCCCAAAGGAGAAGCAAGCCACTCAAGTCTGTCATCCTCTTCCCTCTGCTGTAAAGCAGTGTGTGTGTGTGTGTGTGTGTGTGTGTGTGTGTGTGTGCACACAACAAATTGAACAGGTCTGTTGTGCTGCTGCGGTTGGTTCTGCATGTAGATTTTGTCGTTGATTGCCTCCACAGGACGGCGTGTCAAGGTGGCATCTGATTTCCCTTTAGAGGTGAGAGATTGGAGATGATGGTGGAAAAAAACAATACATTGTGTAAATTGTCCACAGTTTGTCTCTGGGCACTGAAATAATCCACCCACTTCCAAAAGTACCAATAACAATATTTTTAGTAAAGATGAAGTGTCATTCTGCCCATTCTAGGACACAAGAACTCTCCACTGAAGCCAAGAATAATTACATTCATGACTAAAGAAAACTCTTTTAGCTCTTTGAGGGTGAGTGATACCAGGGTCATCTAAAACAATATCAATGCAGATATAACTAAGTCCTTAATCACATGCATGTTTTAAAACACAACACAGCTCCTGCAGATACATGACACACGTTTATTATGTAGATTATCAAAATCTACGAGGTGATTGCACTTGTTTATGCGCTCAGAACCTTTTCTAATGCGAGTCTGATTACTCTCAATACTCAAAGCAAGAAGCGGTGTCAGAAGTATTGATACTTCAGGCATCAATGTGCATACTTCTGGACAAATACATACTTTAATATGAACAAATAAGAGATGGAAATATGTGTTAAAGACAATGTAGACAGGAAATGTACATGCAAAAGCTTTGCAGACTGTCATCATTGACAAGTGAGACGTTCAGGTGAAGTTAGAGGAGAGAATGTTTTGTTTGTTCTAAATGCAGTGAAAAGTCAGGACCCCCTGCCTCACCTGCCAGCTGGAGGTACTCTGTGTTTGTTCTCCAGCCTGCCTCATGAATATTGAAGTCAAAATCAAAGTGCGTTTCTGCACGGCTAATTACATTCAGATTAGATTTCCCGCGTGTGAGATAATAAATGGATTCTTGGTTATGAGGGGAATGACCGACGGAGACAGCAGCCAATAGGCCAAAGGACGGAGCAGAATATGGGTTTCTAGTGCAATCTCAAATAGATAATAATAACAGATAATGGCTTATGATGAGGGGTACACAGAAGCCATCTAGGTGACAGCTGCATTGATAAAAAACGGGCCAGATGGGAAGTGTTGGGATATGCTTTACAGCAGCTGATAATGTAATAGCTGCTGGATAAAGTAATAATCACTTGTCAAGATGTAATAAAATGTCTTTTAAATGGGTTGAAAATTGAGTAAAGGGTTTTAATCTATTAATTCCTGGCTAATAATATAGTGTTGTCACTATAGCATTATCAGTTTGATTGACGTGTATGTTGCACATTTTGACAAGCGGTTTGATTATGCAGCTGATTCTCAGGGCCCCTGCATCTTCTGTGGTGACTCCTTGATCGTCTTCCTCTGCTTCGATATTTCCTCTCACGAGCTAAATTATGCCATTCGGTAAATGTCATGCATTTGGACAGCCATTAGTTGATTCCTCTCAGTTCGTGAGCCGTGTTGGTGTCCCATTGACTTTTACGGGGCCTTTCAACAAAGGGCAGCTCCACATGTGGTCCAGGTGTTAAGAGGAAGTGCATGCGAGGCGTCTGAAGTCTTGTTATTATGGCGGTGCTCGGGTGTCGTTTGTCTTCAGAGGACCGCTTGGCTGTGCAGCGTGAGTAAAATAAAAAAGAAGCACTTTCATGGTGAACTTGAAAGACAGTGAGGGATTGTGCCTTCTGCTGGAAGTACAGTGTGACATTATGTTATGAAAGCAGGTCTGAACACTTCAATTTGAACACCGGCTTTAAAATGTCACTGAGTTTTGAGATAATGGCGTATAGTCACAAAATCATCTTCAGGCTGGCGGTTTAGAAAGTGGGCTGCTGTGATAAAGTAGAGCAGAAGGAGCAGGCAGAGGAAATTGCACAAATATGTCCAGTATCTTTCCCACCGATCCGCTCTCCGTCTGGCATCCTGACCCCTGCCATTCTGCGCGTGGATGAGTGCTTCCCTGCACCAGGGACCCTGGAGATTGAGGAGATTGGCCGGAGAACCAGGAGCATGAAACCGGCCGATAATGAAATATGGCTGGGTTTTTCGACAAGAACAAGATAAGGCCTGCCTCTCATCTCTGTCCTGATTATCAGCCTCTCAGGATCTAACGCACTTTGAGGAGGAAGAACGTGTCCATTTATTCAAAGCCGTGCATACAAACAAACCAGACTGGACGTGGTGTGTTATAGCAATGACTGAATTTAAATGTGGCTTTATACGGTACAGAAACAAGGGTTCTTCAATTTACAGCACAAAGAGATTTAGGAAGAACACAGGAATACATTTGCACTGGGCTAAAGGTCAAATAAGCAAATATTTCAATGCAATTTGGCAGAACAAATGGAATCCTGTGTTGAACCTTTAAACTGCTAAAAAAAGGTATAAATGTGTCAGGAAACGATCTCTCTCTCCACAATTCAACGTCAAACAGATGATTTTGCATGTTGTTGCAGCTCTGTCCATTTCTGCCACAGGAGGTTTGTTTTGCCACGTACTGGTGGACGGGAGGGTTGTACCACATCATAAACACACTCATCAGGAGCCCAGATGTGCTCCTCAGAAACCGCAAACACGTCTAACATTCTGGGCCAAAGGAAGGATTTTAGGAATACTTCAGACTGTTGGAAGTATTCCTAAAAACTGGAATTCACGGGAACACTGAGTGAGTAACTGATGTACAAATGGTCATTTTGTGGGTGAAGTATTCCTTTAAGGTTGACCCAACACACAGCTGTCAAATGTCATTTATTGAGTTACTAATTTAATTTGCTACATCCTTTACTGTTTCTCTGCAATTAAAGTTTGTGTCTCATTTCAATGGAGCAAAGAAAGTCTTTAGGAAAATCAACAAATACAAATTAAAATAACTTTAAAACGTTGTCTTTGTTTTCTCTTTAATTAATGTGGCACCAGATTAAAAAGTTTTATTTCCGGGCATGAAGATATAAAATGCTCTTTCAAAAGCTACAAATTAAATTTTTTTAATGACTTTAAAGTAGTCTAATTGAATAGAATGTAAACAAATATGACCTTGGTGTCCTCACTGCACCACCCCCCCACACACACTATACAAGATGAAAACACGGACCGCCACTCATCTCAAAAGGTCGTAGACGTGATGACATTTTCTTGCAAACCATCAAAACAAAGAGATCCACGCAGTGAAACCGATAACGCACAATCTGATCGGATGCGTGCTGAACTCAAGAAGAGCCAATGAGCAGCCTCTTGTGACGAACAAGAGGCTGATATGAATCGTCTTTGCACTAAGTTTCCAAATGACAGACTTGACAACTTTTCATAAAAATGCTAATAGGGATTATGGAGAAAGCCTGCAGCTGAAAGAGGCCATTATCTGGAGATTTAGACGACATTAGTCCCGATACGCCTCCTTCCACTTCTCTCCCACAAGGTGAGGGAATTAATGCGCTTCAATAGCGTTCAGTGGATGGAGGTTTCTCGTCCTAGGATGGTGGCCTCTATGCAATCAGGTTGGTGATTGGCACGTTGAATCATCATGAATGTGTGTGTGTGTGTGTGTGTGTGTTTTGAGAGCTAGGCGGAGGAACTGAACCCCCCGCCACCGTCACATTGCATTACCGACTCAGTGGCATGGTATCATCACATCAAATTAGTCTTAATGAACACAAGCGAGTCGACTGAGGAGAGAGATAATCAAACTTTTATTAAATGACTTAATCTTCTGTACATGCATAATGTCATGGAAAGAAAGAGAGAGAGAGAGAGAGAGAGAGATGGGCGTGTGATGTCTGTCTGTGGATGATCTTCACCCCCGAAACGTGCGAGTGTACGTGGCAGCAGAGTTATCTATCGACCGACTACGACCTACAGAGGACGCTGCCACAGTGCAGGAGCTCCTCAGTGGAGAGAAATGATCAAAATACAGAAAGTAGAAACGCCACTACCAGCCAAGCCTGTTCCCTTGAGTCAACAAAAGAGATGCATTTCAAATAGTATGTTCCTTCAGTTCATTTGGTTGTATGCACTGTAGCTCACTCCACACAGCTTAGATGCCATAAACAGAGCAGCTAAACATCTATCGAGTATTGCAAAAACATCAACTTGTAAACGAATTACAGAGAGCTTTAAATTCCATATATATATATATATATATATATATATACTAGGAAAGTGTTTCACCCTAATGACAAGTATAATACTTAGATGTTAACATTGAAATGCGCAAAGCAGATAATTCACATAAAGTCTCGTTTAAATTTGAAATATTCAAACTACAGGTGTGTAGATGCCCCACTGGGATTGGATTAAAACAGGAAGTGATCAGAGGGATGAGAGGCGATAACTAGTTTTCCTTTTAGAAGAATACCTCACATGTTTTGAAGGCACTACGCCCACTTTGGCTGATGGTACCGTCGCAGTATTCATGTTGCATTTGGTCCAAGAGGTCGTCGACAGAAGCTTCAAGTTCTCCGATGACTCACTGATTCACTGCACTCGGACACAATTCAAACATCGCAACACTGGAGATCGTTTTAAATTGACCTGGGTGACTGCTGTGTGCACGGAGGCTTTAAACCTCTAAACAAGTTTTAAAATACTTTGTGTGCGATTGTTTGTGCAGCACATATATTCATTTTACTTTATTACTTTATCAGACCATATCAAAAAATCCCGACCCCCCAAAAAATCTAAATGGCCTATATACACAATAGATTTACATTAAATATGTACGATGACAGACAGTCCCCGAGAGACTGTCGGCCCCTAGACCGCTCAGCTTTCACAACACATGGAATAAATCCTCCTCGTGGGAATGTATTAAAGGCCGTGAGGCTCTGAACGACTAGTTTACAGTTTCACCTCTAACACAGGAAGAGACAGAACCAAACGCATTGAAGGCCGTGATGGTGGACGTGAGCCGGGGCGGGATGTCGAGGAGGAACATCGGGGGAGGAGGCTGCGCCGTTCTACCTCGTCAGCTGACCCACCACTTTCAGCAGAGTCTTGTTCTCCTGTTTGAGTTGCTCATTCTCATCCTCAATGTCGTCCAGGTCCTGGGGCAAAAACAGACAGCTCCGGGGTTAGAACCTTCTGGACACATTAGCACACATGAGTACTCACAACCCTGCTGCTATACCTTTGAGTACCCAGTCAAGCTGGAGTCTTAGTCTGAGAGTTAAAGGAAGCACCCCCACCCCTCCAGCCAGGCTGCCTTGAGAGCAACAAATTAGACATTAACAGCTCCAATTAGTCGCAAATGAGAAAGGCCCTCAGTTGCCACAGCGCCGTCTCATCAAAGTGACACTCCTCGTTTTCGCTTTTTTCGTGATCGCATGGCTGCAGAGAATGAGCTCAACTGCACTGAGAGGTTATTGGAAGAGAGTCAAACTAAGGAGGTCACGAGTTTCTACAGAGCACCTCGTCTCCGCTGCAGAAGAAGAGCGATAGAAAGACCAACCGCTCGTGTTTAAAGGTGCTCTATACAGACTTGGGAGCAGATCTATTGCCTTGACACGGCTCTCAAAATGGAGACGGTTTAGCTAACGGCGCTAACAGCATGAAGCGCTGTATGAATGCATTCATTCCCGGCTCAGGTGGATATTACTCCACTATATCTTTACTTTGCAAATAGTTGTTTGCCGCTTTATTATTGCACTGGATTTCAAATGAAGCACCTTTAAAAGCGGCTACAATCAATACTTCTGTAAAAACAATGTGAGGGTAAGAAAGAGGTGGTTCGTAGCGATGAAGCTACAGAGAATTAACAGCTGAAGTTGCTGCTCCCCTCGGCTTCATGGATTTCTCTCTTCAAAGCGTAAATCAAGAGGGAGATAAAAGTTCAGCAGCCCGAGCTTAATCTTTTCTTTCTCTCCCAAATAAACTTCCACGCTCACTGAGGGTTCAATCTTCCTCTGCGCAGTGACGGCAGACTGGTTCAGCAGTTATCTCCTGCTTTCCCATCAGGCCTTGCGGGAGCCTCTCTCGGGGACATTTCTGATGGCTATCACCAAGTTGACCGTCCTTACGACCAGCTTCCTGTCCATGTGATGCCATCGGCCTGAAGCCTTCTGCAATATTGCACTCTGAGGGGGGAAATCACAAAGAATGGACGGCCGACGCTAATGGCACCATGAACTGCAACCTCCTTTGCCATTTTTTTTTTGTTGCGTCTCATTGCAGTTATCCCGGCAAAGTATGAAAGTTGCCTTTGCGCCAAGAACACAGTAGGCAGAATGGCAGGGAGAAAAGTACAAATATAATGTTCAGACAGTGAGTTACAGGTCCTGACCGACGAGGTGCAGAGGCATTCCTCAAAACTTCAGGCAAGGAATTTATACTGTGTAAGAAGATGGCATGATTTAAAGAAAAAATAACATTCAATGCTGCCATGTTCACGAGAAAGTCGCAGTTCAGTTACCACCAATTCTCAGAAGACGCATCATTTTTGCAAATATTAGCGCTGATGACCTGTGAAATGGGACAGTTTTTGCAATGAGGCTCATTTGCATACAGAAGGGCCAATTTTGCACCAAATGTATGCATATTACCTTATTTAAATAGCCCTGGAGCACCGCGACGCAGCACAGTTAAGGGTGTAGCGGCCTCACAAACCACACCATCCTTTGAAGAATTTGCCCCTCAGTGTTTTTAGATGGGTTGTGTAATGTGTGTCAAGAGAATAAGCAACATTCGTTCGGCTAGTGGCTGAACATGTACACATCGCTGACTGGTGTCGCGCTTGAGCTAGTGTTTGGATTTGATTGGCTCCGCAAGGGCAGAGCTGAGATCTCTTTTTCTCTGAACATTTGAGACATGAAAGTCTCTGTGATCGATGCAAGAACTCTCAGAAGTACTTCTGACATCAATCAGAACGTGAGGCTGCATTTTCGGAAGTGATTCTCCTGAAGGAGGACTTGGAGTTCTCTTCTTCAGAGAGACTTTTAAGAAGAGCCACAACTAATAAAAAAAACCCTGTTTTCATGCTCAGCGCTCCGACCCTCGGCGCAGAGCCCAGGACGCAATAGCGTAACATGAGATGAGTAATGTAAGAAGCATGAAACCGGTTTGAGTCTCACCGGGGCCCTGTTGTATGTAAATAGATTGAGACTGTCCTCCCGAGAACAATGGCGGCATCAGTCGTTTCAGCTGGTGCCTCAACATGTGTTCACATAACCATGGATTCTAGCGACCAAATTATATATGACAGGAGCAGAGCAGGAAGTCAGGTGACATTGTTAGGCGGGAGGTGGAGGATGAGTCAAGAGAACATTGGACTTTAACTCGGGAGACCACGGGAGTAAACTGGATTTTCAGTTCATTGAATCTAAAATTCAACCCGAGCTGTAGTCATAGCAATAAGTCCTCAAGCCCAAAACCTGCAGAAAGTGCAAGCGTATACTATTACCAAGACGTCGTAGGACGAACCCGATAAAATTTCAGATACAAACGACGGATGGCAGGCAGCTGTGAAAGACATTTGTTTGATTGCAATCTATTTCCTACACCAGAGGCAGAGTGACGAATCCGCAGTGATTGGTTGAAGATGACAAGGTTGTAATTTGGTGATCATTTAGTTTGGCTTGTGGCTCGACTTTACTGAATGCGAAGTGTTAGAATTCACTTTGACAGATTTAATTGGAGGGTTTTTGAACTCTTAACAAAACTCTAAATCAAAAGAAAGTAGAAAGAAAGCGGGTGTTAAAAGTTGAAGACTGGTGTTTCCAGCTGCTCCTTCACAAAGTCTCACTTATTGATCTCTTTCTTTTATCCTTCATTCAACAAAGAGAGCTGTCCACACTGTGAAAACCCCCTCAGACTTACACTGACAAAAAGTCACAAAATAAAAATACACTTTGCTTGAGTCACACAATCATTTCTGAAATTCTTATCCACCAGGCAGCAAACACGTTTTGGTGGATAAATCAATAAGACATGCAACACCAGTTTTGAGGCTCAAACGTCATCAAACCACGGGTGAGTTTTTGAAATGCAGATTACGAATACAATGCCTCCGATTAAAACATTTGCAGTCATCTTGTAACAAGTGCATACGTACATCCAAAAATAGGTCAAATCCTAATGGACTGCAAGGAAATCATTGTAGAAAAACACACAGCTATGATGATTTACAACCCACACAGAAGCCACCCGCGCATGGAAACACAAAGGAGCGCTCAAAATATCAGACATCAGAGTAGAAAATCAGGTAGGCTGGACTCACTCTGTTCAGCAAGTCAATCTCCTCCCTCAGCTTCCCGATGAGGTCGTCTTTGTCCTCGTCGGATTTCAGCAACCGGCCGTTCTCCTGACGCTCTCTGGCCAGCTCCTGAAAACACACACACACACACACACGCACACGCACACGCACACACACACACACACACACACACGCAAGCAAGCATGCAAGCAACATGATTACATGAATTATACATGTTTTCACAGGGCAGGGCATTTGGATTCACTTTGATGCAGTAATACATTGCTATGGGACTAAAAACTGTAATTACTTCAGTTATAATTAATGCTAAATGTCAGATCCAACAACATCGCACTGAAGCATTGCTGCCTGAAAAGAAGGACGTTTTGTGGTTGGGACGGGACTGATGAAAGGAGTTCCTTAAGTAACCTTAACCTCACTACTGAAAGACATTAGAAGGCCTTGGATGTGCCAATCCTACAACTGCAAACAGCTGCAGTCAACATTTGAGAATATTCAGGCCTGTGTATTAATCTGTTGCCACGTTAAGCTTTCATTAGACTTCTTTATCGAAAGAATATTTGACTTCCAAAAGCATCCGGTTTTAAAAAGTTTTGTGGCGTGACAGTTTGAATGAAATATATAATTTCGGATTTCAACCTACTCTTCAAAACCAGCAATCTGTCACAATCAACATAACAGATTGTCAGTGAACAATGCGTCAATAGTTGCTTTCTTTATCGTGGTTTTGTGTTTCTTTCAAATGTTTCTTGGTTAACAGCCAGTGTGTTCCTGTCCGCCTCCTTTAGAACTACAGCTAAATAAATGGATATTGTTCCTAAGAGAGAGAGTCTTTGTACTCTATAAACAGAGGTTCTAACATCTCACAAGTTGAAACTGAAAGCTGAGTTTAGACACTACTTGGCTTTGTAGAACACGTATTTCTGTGAGATATATATATATATATATATATATATACACATATATATATATATATATATATATATATACATACATACATATACGTATATATTTATTAAACTCAAACAAACTGTGCGTCTCTGTACTTGTGAGGCTTGTTGCAGTTGCAGGCTCACAGTCAGAGATGTACCTGCCAGAAATCTCATATGAACAGACCTCCGCCTGTAGAAACGGTGCACAAAAATAAGTGTGTGAAATGGGATTTGGTAAGTGCTTCTAGTCGTTCAACTGAGAGAAACACCTCACGCTGAAGTCACTGAGGTCAAAACACTACTTACTTTAAAAACATTTTTTCCCGAAAAGCTACAAGTGACATTTGATTCCGAGTTGAGTTTCTACAGTGGCAGCGGGGAAGGGTTGAGTGTCTGATAGGAACGGCATGGCGTGGGAGGAAAAGACATATCTGCACTGTAGAAAGGTCATCGCTTCAACAACACGGAGGAGGATTCCTGCCAGAAGGTTTCCAGCCATAAAGTCAGAACAGAGGCGGCCACTCAAAAGGACTCCCAAGTGCAAATTCATCTGACCAAAGTGCAGCTGACAGACGCTTTCAGCCGGCCAAAAGAGTAACTCAGGGAGCACTGAAGAAGTTTATAGGATTGAACAACGATAGCATATCAATCTATGAGGTTACATTTCCATGGTGGTTTGGGTTGATTTAGATCTGGTTACACACACAAGAGGGAAAACCGGCTGAATCTTGAAGATTCACGTCCCGTTTCGAGGGTGGGACTAACTTGGCTTGTGTTTCTATTGGTGGAGCATTGATTAGTATTACTAGTGACTGTAACCAAGCAGTAATATGACCAATATATATATAATAATATGCACCTTCTCCAGCTCCTCCATCCTTTTCTCCAAACTCCCCGGTGCTGCAGCTCCTCCATCTCGGCTGTGACGGTAGTGTCGTTGTCTGCTGTTCCCGCCCACCTCTTCCTCAGATCCTGCAGAGCTGTGACACACACACACACAAGTACAATACAGAATACAACTCAAACACTTACGTTTTCTACACATGCAAAAAGAAGGCTGGAAAAATGGTACATTTTGTGCAACTTTCACTATTCAAAGTGTCCAATACTGTAGCCACACCGAGGCTGCTTGAAGGTATGAATCATACCCACATTATTAAACTTCAATGGGATGACACATCCGTCATCAAAAGCACAGGTGGTAATATCTTCTGCGTGTTTGCTCTTTCAATTCGCCGTGCACTATTAACAACCCCGCCGCCTTTTATTCCATTAATGAAGAAAAGGACGTCAAGGTTTTGCAACTTTGGTGCAAAAAGGATTCTGATTAAGAAACAATTTACATATTACAACTTCAAATAGGCTCAAGAATGGCCGTGGAAACACGTGCGTCACTGTTCTTAAGCTGGTGAGAGAGAGAGAACATAAGAAGGGTTCTGCATGCAGCTCGAGCAGAACATTAACCTCATCTCCTCGTCACCTTCTCGCTACTTAGAGACGGATTCTGGGGGAGAACGGTCATGTGCTGTTTATTTTCTCACTGAACTCATTTCAATAATTATCGACGAGGAAACTCGGAATGAGTTGCTGGCTCTGCACCCGGACTACAACGACTCCCGCTCCCCGGCAGGAACAGATTGTGGCAGGTTTACAAAATCTTCCCCGGGAATCAAATGATTGTGAGTACGACGGTAGACTTCACTGGATTGTCTGAAGGAGCTGTCTGCATATTTCTACAGCTGAAACAGAGGAGAGCTGCTGGCAAGACAAATGACAAATACAACTCTTCTGAACCATCTGCACTCTTTTCAGGATCTGCCAAATATCCTGTTTCCATTATTCGACTCCTTTACGAAGTACTTTTAACTCTGACAGTCAAATAGTTTTTTTTGCTGCAACACGAATGCTCTGAAAGTCGTATAGAGAACCTTTAAATAAAAGACAACTTATGTCCTCTGGAGATTGTGTGACATCTTTGCCCAGTGCTGCCACAAAACACTGAATTGTGGATTTTTAGAAATGCTGCACAGCTCGCCTTTGATCGAGAGGAGAGTCCTTGTTACCCGCCTACGCCAAGATGAAGTGCATTTCATTCATCCCTCTCATTGTAAGCTCTTCAGGGCGACTCTTCCTTTATTGGCACGAGCACGCATGCTATACGCTTGTGCGAATACATTACAAAGCGTGACAACAAACACGTCCCCTCACCATGAGGCCGAAAAAGAGCCGAGCACAAGACGATGACATGCCCTGTGTCTGTCTACATCCATGCATGTCATCTATAGACATCTCCCTGGTTGCAACACACACACACACACACACACACACACACACACACACACAAGTGGACTCAGCAGGTGTTGAAGCTAAACCTAAACATCCATGGCCTTGATACTAAATATCACACCGTGGCCCATTAGCACCCTGAGGTCTGGGGGAGAGAGAGGCTGAGCCAATCACGCGCTCTCGGGAGGCCTCAGCAGGTGGGAAGGAGACAGGAGAGCCTTCAAACAGCCACAGGTAGAACCACGGCTCTCACAAAGTCAAGAGCCAAAAACTACACTGGAAACCACAACACACAGTACTCAACCATCTGATTAACACCCCGCTGCCTCGCCATGATTCATGCCATCCCCCCCAAATAGCAAGAAAACGCCGAGACATTCAGAGTGCTTTTGAGCTCGTACTTGATGCAACATACAAGATTGGGAGCATTTTGATTGCCTCTTAACGGCTCTCAGCAACAACAAAAAGAGGAGATGTTGTGATAAAAACACACAGAGATAGAGCAACTTCATTTTTCTGCTCAGGTAGACATTACTCCACTAAACCTTTACAAAGAAAATAGCCTTTATTAATGCTCTGAATGTTGTATATTGCTCCTTTAAAGTAATCAGCAATACCTCATTGACCCATACTCCAATCTCCCAGGCCCCCTGAACTATGCAAGGTGAGCTACTGTGGTTACATAGTTTCATGTATTCATCTGAGAGGTAGGGGGAGCTTTAGACAAAGAAACTGCATTACTAAAAGGGCTGAACAATTACTCAAATGTTATCGAAATCACAATTATTACTGCAATTTCCCAAACACAGGAGGTGCAATATTTGATGAAGGTGAAATGTGTGTCAAAATACCATTTTAAATTAAATATTGTCTGCTGCAGAGATGTCCCTGACTACACGTCACATTTTATTTTTTATAAAACATCTTTGTTTGGTACGGATCCAAGAAAAATTACGCCATAATCATTTAAAAATGTTTATCAATGAATGAATTCTTTCTGATATCGCACAATAACTAATTTTCATAAACTAATGAGAGAATCAGACACATTTAACCGTCCAACAGCCAGATAATAGTTACTGCGAGATATTTGAATCTGATCTGATATCATCATATAACATGGAACATTGTGGGTCTGGACTTTTCAACATTACGAAATGAGTATTTGTGGAGAGCAGGACCAAACTGTGCAGCAGATGAACGGCTTGAATCTAAAAAAAGACAAAAGATGAAGTGACAGAGCGGGGAGGGTTGACAGAAAGTGAGTAAATTAGAGGGAGACACGCATCTATAAAGTTGCTGCCCAGCCCACCTGGCGGGTTATCAGCCACAGAGCGGCGGAGCGTCCAAGTGCAGCCGAGCCAGCCGATGAGAGCAGCGGCCATAATTACACGGCCAGATTGAATGTCAGCTGGTGAACTTGGCTGTTGGGGTTGGCCACGACTTCGCAATTTGGTTTCAAATAAAGCAAAAATGAACACACACAGATGTTCTCAAAGGACTCCACCACTCGTCGTGTTGACTGTGTCTCACAGGCTGCACTTGTGATGATTCATCGGGTTAATATGTACATTTTCTTCTTCAAGAGTTTGCAATTCAGAAATACAAAATGGGACTATTATTTTATAAATATTGTAATATAATGGAAGCAGATGAAAGAACAGTTGTTTTTACCACAATTTTGTAAATTGTATGAAAAAAATATATAGAAATCATCTGCCCAGAAGGAGGTGTCGGCCCAAACATTGTTCGAAAAGAAAAAGTTTGAAAGCCCCTCATCAAATGCAATCTTGCAAAGCAATCTCGACCGAAATGAGCCACACATTTTAGAAGCGTTTCAAAGCAAATGATTTGCTTTAAACACGCCCTGCCAGCAGCGGCAGCGAAGTGTCATCAACAGTCATCTTTCTTGAGCCATAAAAGCATGAAAAGAGCAGCATCGAGGGACAAAAGAACAAGAAACAGAACAGTGACGCACCAAGAAAAAGGCCGTGGGATCATTTCAGAGGGAATCTGCTCTGGTAATGAATGACTCAAACTGCTGTTTCTCATCCCGGCCTCCGTCCCTTCTCTTGACACATTGCCAGCGATGCCGAAGCAGATAAACTCCACTCTCTGTGTCAGGGTAATAAAACGAGTCTCACCTCTTGTGGCGGCCGCTCCCAGATCTGGGGGTTTCCTGAAACAAAAAAAAGGAAAGGATCGCCTTCAGTCCACAAACAATAACTCCAGAAACTCTAGAGAGAAGTGCTTCTTCAGTCTCAATTTCACAAAAGCAGTAGATAGCAGAATGAGCTTTCAGGTATCATTTGTGTTCGGCTGCCTTGGGTGGTGTTGGTTCACCAAAAAAAGACACAAAAAAAGAAACACAAAACCATCTACAGGATAAGAGAAATTCATCAGGAGCAACATTTATAAAAAGCCTTTAGGTTGTGTATGAACGTTTGTGAATCGCAGCTGCTGAGCTGATGTATAGATGAGCTTTGTTCCATTTAATAGTTCAACAGGAGCTCTGTAGCCCCAAGAGGCAGAAAGGCAATCTGCTTTTTGTAACATGGAGGTGCCTGTTTATCGTCTTTTTCCCCATTATTGTATGATCTAAAGGTTGTTTAGATCTATACGGCAGTGATGCTCCAATAAAACCGCCTTTGGTAAAATAGCGTTTTCCTTCCAAAAATGAGGTGTGAGAGACGAATGCGCATCGCTTCCTTCCTAAGGTCTTGTGCAGTGAAGGGTCCCAGGTTTGATTGAGGAGCCTTGGCTCGGCTGCAATCTATCAGTCACAACGTTGCTTTAGCGTGGTGGGGGGGGGGGGGGGCACGCCGTGCCCGACTCTTAGCATGCACCAGCCTCTCCGTCTCGGTGACATATCATCCATTACCCACGGATGAAATCCCGACCCCTCATCCCTTCTCGGGCTCAAGCCTGGATAGATTTACTGAGATGGAGGACAGTGAGAGGGCGGCCTGCTGCAGCAGCAGGTCAGACACTAAATAATACATCACCTGCACACAAGAAACACCTGGATTTAAGAGCGCTTTGATGAAATTTATTCTAGGAACTGACATTTTCTAGGATTTGGTGTAATCCAACAGCTGACTTTTTCAAATCCAGCTGTTGTATTACACCGTTCAAACTTTTCTACAGTGGAAGGCGGACAGATGGTGCTACTCTTCATGTGTACCGAGTTGGTTTGTTAGAAAAAGAAAGAACCGGACTGTGCATACTGGGGTTAAAGATTAATGATTTTGAAATTAACTAGTTTATTAAATGCCCGAAAATAGTGAAAAATGTCCGTCGCAATTTCCCAGCGTTCTTCAAATTGCTTGTTTCGTCCAATTTGAGGAGTTGCAATCAAAGATTTCTGTTGATCCACTTCTGCGTTTCAGCACTACCACATCCTCCTTCCCAGAGTAAATGATTAGAGATGAGGGGGAACCAAATCAAGACTAAAGACGAGACAGAAAAAGAGGACGACAGTATATTCTTTGTTGAGGTGTGATGCGTACAGCAGCTGTAAACCTCTAACAGAGCCGCCAGTCAATACAGATCTCAAAATGCTGTCTATATGTAAATGTGTGTTTGCTCTCGGGCCTCGACAGTCAAGAGTAACTTGAATAAACCAACAGGATGATTTGAATATACAATTGACCTGGAAACCCACTCTGCTGGTCAGGAACACGGTCAGCTTCCTGACCAGGCAGGAAACAATCGTTTGGTTTCACGTTTCCCAAGAAACGTTAATACATCTGTTCTGTAAGATTTCACATTCAAAGTCCGTTGAACTACTGACGGAGGTTAGTGGAACAGATTGATTAACATCCGAGGTGAAAAAGGGTTTAAATACGAGTCAAAACAACAATGTGAAGGAAGGCCACGGCGGTCAGCAGACGTCGCGAGGCTCTGGCAGAAGGGTTTCATCCCCTGCATCTCAGCATGAGAACGTAGAAACATATGATTGTTTACAGAAAACATCACAGACTTCATTTGCCACATTACTACCGCAGCGCTTCACCGTGTTTCAGTGTCTGGGATATGAATCTGCGAGACAAGGTCAGCGTAACTCATGTGCGACTTCATCACCGCACACAACACAAGTCCGCGCAACTTTATTTATCATGCTTGAGCTGCGCTGACAGCTCCCATAAGCCCGACTGCAGAGCTACTGAGAATACAGAAACAAATATCAACAATGAAACGAGTACTTTATCACTTGAACTCCAGCAGAATGCTTCATTTCTTTGTCATAACGCATCCAAATGTCTTGCACGGACATTTATGGCTCGATGTTGACTCTGATTTAAGTCGACAGCTCATTAAATGCAAAAATCCATAAAGGAATGCCATTAAAAGGTGGTATTTGCCGTTCCATCCAGCTTCCTAACAGCAGCGCTCAGAGCATCTCTCTGTACAAGGCTGATGAAGATCACTATTTTACACGAGGTGTTCAGTGAGAGACAGAGAGATGCTCTTCAAATAAGGTCATTGACAAGTACTGGCAAGTACTGTACATGTTTGTATGATCATTATGGGCGAGCAGTGTACCTACTGTGCAGCTCTGCTCTATTGTTGTAGCAGATTTGCTCTGCAGTTCTCTCACACACCTTTATAATTAAGATGCTAAGCTCACCTAGCTATCTCGGTCTTTGATGCCGGCTGAAGAAACAAGATGCCAGAATGCCAACATCAATCGAAGTGTGAGGATGAAAACAGGGCTAACCTGCGAACAACACTGTAAACAGCTGCAGGCAGTCATGACCACCTCTTGCCCTGCTTTTGACCGATACAGCTATATTGAGTATCAGTCAAAGGGTTTATTTTTCCCTATATCTCTCTCTCGGGTCCTTATATGAACTTCACTTGCACACAAATCCAGGCCGCTTAATGCACAGCAGCACCTTCTCTTTATGTTTTAAGTGATATCTGAATAAAGTGTGATTAGATCTGCTGCAGTGTCTCTGGTTTGCTGTGAAAATGTTTTTCAGTTTCTCACCAGCTATACCTAAACTATTTCTGCAGCTAGAAGTCCCGTCAAAGATAAATACTGGTGCGGTTCAGTCGGCTTATACAACAGCAATCCTTCAACTCTTGAATCAACAGAAGTGTGAGTGTGGTCAAATATTGTTTCAGGCAACGGGATGAAATGAACCTCCTGGTTTGGAAATGCCGTGTGATGGGTAGTGAACGGTTCCCTCCCGCTCACACAAGACGCTCTGGTCTGAAAGGTGCTAATTGAAAATGCAAATTAGACTTGTTGCAAAGTGTGTTTTCCATGTAAGAGAGAGAGGCAGAATAACGGCTCTGCTGTGGACCTGGAGCCGCATTAAATGCAGATGATCCCGAGGAATGTTCCATATGGTTCTGACTGCTGGATCACTGGAACAGGTTTTCTTGTCGGACTTAGGACATACCAGAGGGAGGTAAGGCCTGATAACAAGGACCACATGCCTGCAGAGGGCCTCTCTCACCATGCACACATGGGATACACGTGTCCTGTCACACGGAGGGGAGCTGTGTGTCCGTGCACACACACACACACACACACACACTCTCTCTAGAGGCAGATCTAAATGGAGCACAGGTCCCCAGAAAAAGATGGGAAAAGAAAATTAAACATTCAAACATAAAATATTTCACATCCAGGAGTTTCCATTAAGTCTTCAACATGCTCCGAGACCTGCGGGAGACCGTTAACAGCCATTCAGCTCTGAACAGAAGTGAGCTGAGCTTCTTTTATGAAAAGAAGAAAAAGCTTTCTGTCCAGATATCTTGATAACAGCTACGAGGCCCGACTGGACGCTGTATATCATAACGGGCCCGACATGGCAATTGCTTGTCTCCCGTTGATAAATGGGGGCCGAGAGGAGCGGCACATTTTTTTGGGGATGGTCCATCTTTACAGATGTCTTACTGACAGCTCTGCAGTAAATCCACCGACCACACTGGATTCCTCCGGCTCTTCATGAGCAGGCTGGCACAGCGGAATATGAATGCCAGTGTTATGCGAGTGACAGAGAGACATCTAATGGTTAGTTTCTGCATCACCACATCTGGTCTGCGTTAGGCCTCATGCTGTGAACTTTAGTAAGAATAGATTCAGCACGCATGAATGGTCAAGTTCTGTTTGAGATGATGGGAATCTCTTTATATGAAAGAACGGAGAGAAGCTGCAGGACATACTGAAAGGCTTGTTGTTTGTTTATGCGTAGTCTACCTCGTTTAAATAGTCAAATCCTCCTGCTTCTTATTTGCTACGTCTCAGCAGGTGCTCTCACAATCTTCCTGTTAGTGTGGTGTTTGTGTACATATTTCATACACACGTAAACAGCCTCAGACAAGTCCAGCTCCAAAAACAAAATAAGTCTGCTGATGCATAACAGCCGATCCTTCTGGAACGAAACTCTTACACCTACAAGAGTTGTCACTCAGTGGCGGAGCCATTCGGTTATTTATTTATTTTATTTCTTTCAAATAGCACTTTTCATGTAAATCAGATGGTGTCATTACGCAGCTTCTCATATCCTGCATGTGCTCCGTTTCATATTGTAAATCCCTCCGTGCATTTGACGTTTTAATGACAAACACCGCACGACTGAATGTGAACCACTATCCTCGACATCATAAAAGACTGAAATAACGAGCGTGTCATTTGTTCTCTGACTGATTGGTGTCCTCGCTCTATCGACGCCTCCTGGACTGATCTGGAGGAAGAGCAGACCGTCTCAATGTTGCTTGCTAAGATTAAAACACTCATACCTGATTCACACCATTAAGAAGCAGACACTTCGTACACAAAGCAGACCCAAACCCTGGCTTTCAGATGAAGTCTGATGGATGTGGCTTTTAACCTCGTGGACTTGAGCTGCACAGAGAAACACTGTGTGGTGTGTGATGTGAATCATACTGCTGTGTTTCACAATCTATACTTCAATTGATATTTCGCTTTATCAATTACTCATTTAGTTTGCCCAAGGTAACACCTTTGAGTCGCTTCTTTTGTCCATCCTACACTCCAAAACTGGAGAAAGCAACAAATCCTCAGATATTGCCGAAGCTGGAGCTTGTGAATATTTGGTATTTTTGCTCGTTAAAAGACAGAATTGTATCAACTTCATCCCAACGTTCATCTTGTTACAAGAAAAGAGTCACATGAACATTAGCTGCTTTGTATGTTCAACCAGCTTTAACCAAAGGCCCCAGACCTGTGAGAAACCGTCTCCCCGAGTAGCTTCAACAGGATTTTAGGGTGATTCTTATTGCTTTTAACCGATTTCACAGTGATGATGAAATGTCGAAACACCTTTGGGTTTTGTGTCACCGCAGCCTTTCAAACAAACTCAGCTCGTGAGCTCTCCGGGTGTCTGCCTGAGCAACAGTGCCTCTGTTTGGCAGCACCGATGTATCAATCTGTACAATGCAGTGTGGTGGAGAAGCAGAATATCACACGAGTCTATGGGAGACAACACAGAGTAGAGTAGAGAGGCACTGCTGCAGACATCAAGTCTCTTCTTGCATGCTGGAAGCCTTTCTTTATTTTGGCTATGAATGACCTCTGTATCAACTCTTATGTGGATATTAAACCTTCTCTGAAGTGGAGGAGATACAACCAATGGTTACCACCAGAGGTAGTAAGCTCTGTCCTCCTGTCATGCTGTTTCTTACCATCAAGTGGCCAATGGCGAGGTCAGCTGTCATGGCCTCGTTCTGGAAAGTGTTGGCCTGCACCAGCTCCTCCTCCTTCCTGTCCTTCTCCCCAGCGTCGTCATCGTCCAGCTCATCCAGGCTCTGTGAGGAGAGGAGGAAGAGATTGAAAGATCAGATCAGATCAGCCTCGGGGGCGGGGGGGGAGTACAGCCACAGAGACACAAGAAATCATGTTATGGGGAGAAAGCACATTAAGGCCAGCTTTTGACACATTTCAATCATCAAAACAAATGCCGTGGTTTGTCTGCAACCGTTTGTGAAATGAGACAAAGCCATGAATATTAAGTGTATACTGAAGTTAAGATTGTTTGTATGGTGAATGCATTGTAAACTGCTATTCCTGCCATTTTTCTGCAGAGAGTCAACAGTAACTCGGTCACTTCGGTGCATGTTAACACACTGACGGGCGAGGTCATTCCCACCATAACAGCGATGTTGACCTCTGGCTCAACATCAGCCGGGGTCTCCTCTTAATCCTCTTAAGACAGGATCACATTCACTTCCAGGAATCCCCGAGGGAGCTGCAGCTCAAACACTACCCAACACTAGATGGACCAGTCAGGCAGCAGGAAGACGGCTCAGAGGGGCCTTTCACCTCCTGGGGACAGTCAGAGGGGATTTTGGAGTGTTGGAATGTCCCTTGAAAACACAATAAGAGACATCTACAAACATACAGAGAGCAAACGTCCCTTTAGCAGACGAGCAGGGAGTTGGCTATCATTAGATTCTAGACAGATATTCTGCACATTGCCTGGCAAACCACTCCAACTCTCCCTCCTTGTAATCTCAGCTTTATCGTGAAATATGTGCACAGCTTCGGCACCTTATTTGCATTACTTTTGCAGTCAACTGTGCAGCGGAGTTACGGGGTTCATCTGTCGGGAGCGGTGGAGATTCAGTGCCTAAACAAGAGCTCAACATTGGGATGGATTGGTTTGGATCGTGACGAGAGACCGGAGCCAAACTCCCAGACGGTCACAATGCAAACCAGTCTTTCCTGTTTCAAGCTGCAGGGCAGAACAAAAGGTGCCCGCTCAAAAGGCCCTTTAGCAGCAAAAATAGCCTTACAAGGTTAACAAGGAATGCAGTCATTTGCGAGGCCTTTCCTGCCAAACGGTTTATCAGTTGTCCTGGGGGGGGGGGAGAAATACCAGCGCCTTTTCTTTTTGACTCACACACGAGCGCTTCCCTCCTTCTCCTGATGCACCTCAGTGCTAACCACCTCTCTCTCTCCATCGCTAACATGCATGCACACAGGGGTGGACACAATAACATGAACAAACCCTCCAATAAGCACAAATTGATGTCAGAGAGTTTTTGTATTTCCACAGCTTGTGCTGAAACATGAAACGTCTTCCTGCAGCAGTTTACAGTTGCCAACTTGACGGAGCACCATTTCGAGATTAAGACCTATGCGGGAAAAAGAGGGTAGAGGTTTTGGCGATTAAAAACTGAAAGGAAACAGCAGTTTGTCTGCGTCGACACGAAGGGAAGTGTGCAGTGACTAAGCACTCTGCTATGCACAAACTTGCCTGAAATGTGGAATTGGGAATCTCAAAGTTTATTTTGGATAGACATGCAGCCCGTTTTGCCCTCTAGTATTCCAAATTGATGTGCGTTTCTTCTATTCCCCCACAAAAAAGAGAGGGGGAATCGGGATCTGTGTGTAACCATATAAGGGATGTTTTTGCCTCTGAATTCATAAAAATGAGTCAGTGTAATTTTCTGGCCAATTTCTTACCTTGGACGGTGGAAACAAGCAGTGAAGGTGTGGAGGGATGAATGAGAGACGCTTTGACTCTCAATGTTTTGAGGAATGTCACATTTAATCACTGCAAAGAGTCCAACACTGAAAGGTACTCAGAATGAGGTCAAACTGTGGCAGAAGCTACAAAGCACAGTGTTCCTCGTTGCAGATTTGGCAATTTTAACAGATTATTCTCCTTTGTTGACATACTCTGACCAAGTGTGCGGAACATACATTGAATACTGGAACGTGAGAAATACACTTTATCTGGAGCCGGACAGCGTGCAGACCTCTTGTGTGTCCTGCACATTCTGAAAGAACACATTGTTATTTTAAAACAATTGTTATGGAACGTGTATCTCATATTTATGGGAAGATTTTGCAGCAGTGTGACGCAGAAAAAGATCGGAATAACACTTTCAGCTAAACTAAGAAATGTCTACAGTGACACATCTGGCCTGGTTTTCTCCAAAAAGGGTCATTGTAAAGTCGGCTACTGTCAATCTTCATTACACATTTGGTTAGCTGGCGCATGCTGCCATAATGCAACTGATTACACATGACGGACGCACGTTTTATACCACAGCACTTTGATTGATTAATATACAAAACTCTTATTACTCCTGGAAATAAAGTCAATATACAATCATCTATGAGTATCGGCCCTCTAACGAGCCATCATTTAGGTTCATACTGTAAAATGCAGTCGATACACATATCTTGATCAACATGGATTTCTGTGATGATGATGATGATGATGATGATGATGATGATGATGATGATGATGACGATGACGATGATGATGATACACGCCAAGTCAAAGAGATTAGAAAGATGAGCGTGAGCTCAAAAGAAGCAGCCCTGATCTCCCAGAATCCTCTCTGCTTCCTGTTTACTGCAGGACCAAGAGTGTTTACTTTAGTGCAGCAAGTGAAACACGTATCCTGGTCCTGTCCGTCACTCTGCACGGGAAGAATTAAAGAGGCTTCATCTGGAGCGGAGCACCACGTTCTGCTGGGATTTTCTGTTGTGGTTGGAAACTCTTTTCTTTGGAGAGGAAAATAATCAGCCATCTATTCCAAAGCCCCGGGCTGCAAATATCTGAACGCAGTTTGATTCTTTGTCTGCACAACAAAAGGCAATGTGCTTTAGATCTTCTCCTCTGGCTTCTTCCCAGAGAACTGATTTGAGATCCAGTGTGAACCTCCATCCTGCCTTGTCACCCTGCCAGTCCCCCATCCACTTAGTCCTGAGATTTATCTCTAAACAAGCAAAGGGCACCTCGGGCAGAGGTACACCCTCATACAGCAGGCTTAATGACTGTATTAATCACCTGCCACCCGTCACAGCACAGTGACTTCATTAAGATGATCTATTGGAGAAGACTGAGGCCGGCACACTGACGCCCACCGTCTTCTAATCAGGACCGCGAGTCAGCTCGGACATGAGCACAGCGCTGCGCTCAGGTATGGCAGAGATCAGAGTGAGGACATCGGCCCCGGAGCTGCTGATTAATGCGACGCTACAGACGGCCAAGGTCAGCGACAGGTCCAGGAGGCTTCCGCCAACTCTGAGCAGCAGCGAGACGTCATCCGACAGTGTGACTGAAAATATCACCTTTAATCCTGTGAGGAAAACTAATATGTTCCGACACGTGCTGTGACCTTTATCCAACTAAATTAAGTATTCTTCAATCAAGATGTGACTGGTTTGTCTGGACAAAAACTTAAGAAGTGGACCTTACTCGATGCCTGGTCCCCATTATACTCAAAGGCTCTGCTTCTCTCAAACTAATTGGGCTCAACTTTTAGTTCACCAGTAGGGTTCAAACTGTCAAGTTGAGGCCAAAATGGCAGCGTAATTACGTTACACAGACCGAAACAGAACCGAGGAAGAAGAGTTATGACAGGAAGAAAAATCTAAAAAGGTATTAAAGCAGATTAAAAACATGATTTCTCAAGCTGCACATTGTCAAGGTTTACCACCACTCCATTCAAGATTTATCGCCGCAGTCAGTCCGGTTTCATTCACTCTTTCCAAAATCTGATGACCGAAATTGCGAGATTGTGAGAGGGTCGTTTGGGGACGGAGTCGAGTCAAACAGCGTACGAGACATTCTCAAGAATCAAAGCTTGTATTGGCCACAAAGCCCCGGGTTGCTTTCTTTAAATCCCAGTGTTTAGAATATATAAAGCCTTCCACTTCTTCAGCTTTGAACTTGGAGGTTTGCTTGACACTCATTTCCTCCAAGTGAGACTTCAATATCTTAATCAGCAGTCAGCCAGACCTCAAAATGAGGGGGGCAGTACAAAAAAAGCTTTTGACAAACAAACAACAGGGCTCCGGCTGTGATTGTTGACCCAGAGATAGCAGCGTCAGCATTCCTCTGGATGTGTCGGACGGAGCCGAGGCCCTGAGGACAGGCCGGGCAGAGATCTCGGACTGTCTGAAAAAAGCTTTCATGCATTTGTGGGAAACGGCCCTTTGCACACTTTGAGTTTGCCAAACTTGTTCTCTGGGCTATAACCTCCAAAGTGAGTTTGGAACGGAGCAGCGGTTTCGACCGGGCTTGTAAGGAGTCTGGCTGCTTGAAGGGGGGGGGGGGGGGTCACTCGTTTAAATGGGACCTTACACTCAACACCGCAGACCTCACAGAAAAACCACACAGGCCCTGCTCTGTCCTCTGCTCAGAGATGTCTGGCTTGGCAAGAAGTTCTGAAACCAAAGCTGCCCGATACATCAGCAGGCCGACGTCCCAGAGCCGTCGGTGTTCGCAAGCAGCAAACTGCAGCAGTAAATGTTTTATCCGCAGCATTTGTACGACTTGTAATATCAGGGGTTTGTTGTCTCGGTGACTGTCAGTTATTCTTCCGATGCCGTCAAACAGAACAGCATGTAGGGCTAAGAGAGCTCTTCAGCAGGGATGGCAACACCGTGAAGTGTAAAAGAGGCCAACAGAAGTTCTTCAATAACCCTCTTTACTGCTTGAAAGTGGCTTACTGCAGCCCCATGCTGCGCCTCTGACACTCAACAGACCATAATAGTCGTGTGACTGTGGCCCCTCTGCATGCACACACCGACCGGCTTTCAGAAGACCGCTGGCACTGTGCGAGCGCCACAGAGCTGAACGTTAATCCAAAGAATCATCAATCTGAAAAACGGCAGCGCGTCAACCTCAGGCGCAAAAACAATGATTATCAATTCAGACCAGGATCCAGCTGTGGAGGAGCTCTCGAGGGCTTCACAATCAAAAGGCCGGTGAAATGTAAAGTCGCACGTAAGCGACACTTAATGAGTCCAACAGCAAAACCGAGAGGTTACATGAGAGGAAGTGTAAAAACTGCAAAACAGTGCGAACGGATGACATTCACTGATTATGTTTAATGCCGTGAAATTATTCAAGATCAAGGAAAATTGTGTAATTGCACGGTTTTGCCTTGGATTCCGGTTAAATATTCTAGAGGTTAAATTCATGCACAACAGAAAATGCCAAATCTGGTGTGCTTCTTTGAATGACTTAAACTGTCGTTATTGAGTCTAAAAAAAACAAAGTAATCGCGTGAAATTTGATGACTATGGTTGCTTTCTGCAGAGGAACTCAAATGTTCGGCCGTCCTGACGTTTCCCATACTGACACTCATCCTCTTAATACTTGACATTGAGTAATAACCGCTTTCTCCCTCAGTCAGGACGCAGGCTACAATAGTTTTAACATCTGTGTGTCCCGGCCACAGACCAGGATGGCTGTAACTCAAGCCAGATGGAGACGGCGGGGGCCAGGCTGGTGGTGGCTGCTGCTGGAGCGTTTATCCCAGCGGCCTCTCCAGAGTCCTGTGTCCCGGTAATGAATCCTGTTCCTGCAAAGCAGCAGTAATGACGGGGCTCCTGCCGTGTGCCGTACGGAGGCCGCAGAGGGAGGAGTGGTCCCGTGTTTTGTTTTGTCTAAACCCTAATGTGGTGTTCGCCCCGGCGCTGGCATGCACACGTCTTCCTTCCTTCCTGTCCTGATGTTTTTTTTTGTGCAAAACGCGGCGCAAAAGATAAAGTCACCAGTCCTAACAAGGCTGCTGCAAAACGGTACTCTTCCATCATTTTTATTGTAGATACACGTTTCTACCAGAACAAAACTGCTGACGTACCCTGTAAGCCTGTGGTCCAAATACTGGTAGGATGCAGAAAAACACAGCTGAAAATAATCCAAAGAGGAGAAAGGAGGATGAAAAGCCAGGAAGTAAAAGGGCACCCGGCATCCCGCTGCTTTCATATGTCACGCTTCGGCCTCCATCTTCTTCTGCTGCTCCTCCGCATTCTGGCTATTTAGGGTTTTATCTCAAACAATACTACAATGTCACATCCTGGTGACCTATGTGGTAAAAGCACCTGCACCCTCATCTCCTGGCATCTGTCCACTGCCAACTGTCCAATAAAAGGAACACAATGCCAAAAAGACAAGAAGAACTTCTTTGGTCAATAGAAATCTATGAATGCGTCTGTTTATTTTGAATAGTAGGAGTCTTCTCTGCGTGGGATCAAGGAAAAATAAAGAGGCACATAAAACTGCAATTATAATTGCTTTAAGGTGACCTGCGATCAGATGTTTGGATATCTTGGGTGAGCCTCGGTCATCATCTTAAAATTCTGTGTGTGTGCATTCGCGGGTATTTTATCAGCAGACTACAATGTGACCTCTGACCCGGAGCTGTGGTCGGCAGCCTCCAAATTCCCCACAATCGGCCCCCCCTTTGGAATGTCTGGTATCCCGTCACGTGCACAGCCGAATCCTCGCCCTGGCCCACGGCACGATGCCAAATGGGTTGTTTAGCATCTGGTGTCCCGGAGCATTCTTCTGTTTGACCACAGGTCCGCGTTGGCCCTGGTCTACCTTGCAACCTGGCATGGACTGAACTGGCAGAGGAGAAACGAGCCCAGCGCTTAGACAAGAGAGGTATTGTGTGAGCAGCCTCTCCTCACCACGAACACCTCACTAAGAGAGGAGATGTCTCGGGCCATTGTGGAGCTCTGACACTGGAGGAGCAGAACTCTGTTGGTTGGCTTTATCTAATGAGAACGAGAGCTAAGTGCCATTCAGTGCCTTAGCACTTTCTGCTCGGCCATCGTGTGTTTTGGCTGCTGGCTCTGGGTTTTCTTGGCCGAGGGCTCGCACTCCCAACAACTCCGGGACTATTCGGGTTTCATAGTCAAAAGAACCCACAGACATGCTGGGCAGGAGGGAAGCCGGGTCCACGGCATCCAGGAAGCTACGGAAGTGGCAGCGGGAATCGCAGTGCCAACGGCTTTCACACATTGTCGGATTGCTCGACGATAAAACTGCCCAACATACTCCAAAATAACCCACCTCTCTATATAGTATTACTATATAGCAGTATAGTATAACTAGTAGACGGACCGCGTTGTAGGTCTGGACCTATTTTGATGGAGCCTTTCTAGTTCTACCAGTGCAGCTTTTCTAGGCAATCAAATCTGTGCGTTCCGATAAGCATTGTGACTCGAGTCAGTGAGTGAGATAACACACACAATTATATTGGTATAAACACCTGGTCCCTGGTATATTTGCCCTTTTAACATCAAGGATTATAACGGAAATAAGTCCTGAACTTTTTTGTAGTTGTGTAGTTTGAAAATTAGTATTTTTGTCACGTCAATTAAACTGAACTAAAAATAACTTATCGGGCAGAACTCCTTGAACTATCATCACAAGTATTTCCTGCAGCTGCCGTAAGAACGCAGTGCTTCCGATGACCCCAGTTATCACATCATGCATCAGAATGACGCTAACGCTAGCGAGTCCAACTCAAGAGTGTAAAGCAACAAACAATCAAAGTGCTGCAGAGAGTTTATTCCTCTCCTGGTTGTACCGAAAGGAAATACGAAGCCCACAAGACGCCTGTGTGGGAATAACAGGGAATAATAGACTCTTCTGCACAGCACACACGGCTAGAACGGAGACGGCCTGGACCTGCTGAGTGACTGATTATGAAGACAGCTGTCGAGAGAACAGAAGTGGTAAGTCAGCCTTGCCCACAGTGTGTGTGTGTGTGTGTGTGTGTGTGTGTGTGTGTGTGTGTGTGTGTGTGTGCAGCTGGAGAGCAGTAGCAGCCTGAGGGCACCTGATGGCAGTGCTTAACCATCCAGCACCTGAACAACACACCTGGCACTGAAAGGATTGTGGTTTGTTCCACGTCTCCTGGTAAACACAGGTGCTGCCATCATGGAGACACACAGGAGAAAGATCAAAAAGTGTCCTGGAAAACATCGCTGTGGCTGAATGCAGCTCTGCACATTTTATAGTCGGATTTGTTTGTTTTTTTGCTTTTTCAATTCTATATATTGCTCTTTTGTTGTCCCATCCCACATTGTATAATCGTGTAAACTGCTTTTATCTTACGTTAACGTGACATCACTTAGACAATCAGTAAGATTGCCAGAAGGTCCGTTACATCACTTGAAAAATCGTCTCACCTCTGCAACCTTCTACACCAGGATCAAACTAGAATTAAGCTCCATGACTGAACTTATCAGGCCGTTTAATGGACAACAACATCATTCTTATGTCCATTAAACTGAACAGTGTGGCCCGCTCAAGAGGCCAGAGCGCTCGGGTATTGCAGCTCGCTCCGAGCCTTGATCCAGTCATTAGTGAAGAGTGGCTCAGAAAGCAAAGGCTTCCTCCGGAGATCATTTCCTTTTTGTCGTTTTAAAAAGGGTCTGGCCTGATTTCTAAGCCTAATTAAAGATACAGCGTCTTGTAGAAACATAACAAATACCTCTGGCAAGCAGCGTACCCTGCAGCTTTGGAGCAGGTCACAATTCAATTATTTTGGACGATACATCTCGCTAGGCCTGTCTCTTAAAAATCACATTCATCAATGGGATTAGGCTGCTTTATGGGAAATAAATTGTCTTCTTTGTCTTGTTGGCTCTTTTGTGTTTTTTTTCCACAAAGTTTCCATCTTTTTCAAGATGTTCCCTTGTTGTCAAAGAATGGAAATTTTCATAGCAGTAATAACTTTAACAGAAGAATGCCACGAGCACAAGGTGCTGTTTGTAGACACGCTGTAAAAACTAGTCTGTGAATTTACAATTTCCTTATAATGAACACCACCTGGAACACAACCCATAGTGAGGCCCCTTCCACTACAAAAGGGATGAATCCACCTGTTCTAATTCATTTTGTACCCTCTGTTACTTGTTCATACACCTTTTATTACTGGCTAATTAATCACAGGACATGGCATTTTTTGGGTGTATTTCTGGTGGGATTCGTGCCGTTAAAATTGCCTTACCCATGTGCCATGAACCCACAAAAAGTGCATCAAACCCATGCCAAAGCCAAAATGTGCCCGACAATAAATCACATAAAAATGTGGAATGAAAAGCGATGCCACATTTTAAGTGCCTCTTAATATCAGGTATCCATTTCTGCCTCATGTTGCATGACAACCCCGCGTGGCTGAGCCCACATGTGGAATTCACAGTTGAGCCCTGTTAAAGCCCAGAGAGGTAGCTCCTCCAAATAAACAGAGGGACCGAGTGCCATCTACCTACCGCACGGCAGGAGAGAGGCCTCTGGAGGCTACCGGAGCTATGATTGACACGGCTTAGGAAGAAAAACAATGAGTGGAAAACACAGAGAATACTTCTATTTAAAGCACATGTCTGCCAGCCTGCTCTCCATGTAATACCATTCCCCCTTTTTTCATTTCTATTCATGAAGACTCCCGTGGAGAGAAAAGGCCATTTCAGATGAAAGCGAGGGAAGCCGGATGATGGATACGGCGAGAAATCATTTACAATCAAAATATAAAAAGGTAGTTACACCTTCAGAGTTCCTTCATCGTGAGCCGTAAGAGTGTGGAAATAAGATGTAAAATAGGGGATGCAACTTTCAGCGTCCAGGTTTGATAGCTGCACACATGTGAGCCCGCGAGCAAGGTAACGACGTCCCCGCAACAACACGTTCTCAAACCATTTGGTACCATTTTAAACCAAAAGTATGCACTGATTACAGAGTCTTCCCTTTGTAAACCAAGACAATTACAGGGTGTTCACAGGGACTCGACTGATATACCCGGGTTGAAAAAGTGATAAGTCAACACGAGGCAGGTGGAGGGTGGATAAAGTCAGGAAAATCACACAATAGCTCGACAGTGAGATGAGAAGTCAATGATCTCTATAAAGAAACTGTTGCAACAACATCAATCAAAAGAGTAGGATGTAAATAGTGAAAGAACCAAAGATAAAGCCTTTAATGAAGGTGTTTCTTGTTTACATGACAATAACCAGATTATTTGAGTTCATCACTAAGTGGAGCAATAGAATGAGAGTTGACAGCTCAATAACCAGCACTCAGAGCCGCAGGACTTTAGCAGGATTTCTGTGAGTTGAGAGAAATTATTTGTCGTAGAAAAACTACAAAAAGTCACGAGAAACTAGAAAAGTGAACGCAGATCTCCAGCAGGTGTGTTTCACTCTCCCACCCAAACGAGGACGAGTTGAATCTCACTCAGTTGTCTTTATTAAAGTCAAAATGACGATAAAGAGAACAAAAACAAAAACTTCTCGTATCATGCCTAACCTTATGGACCTGGTATGGAATTAATTTGCAGATGCTCCGGTTCAATACGAGACCAAACTTTTCTTTGGATGTCAGCCTGCAACAGACTATGTAAGGCTGGTTTTTAGCCGAGCCGATTGGCCACCGGAAACGCCTTTTGTTCTTTTTGTTGATCAGTTGGGACCAGATGAGAGGAGTGAGGAGTCAGCAGTCAATGAGGTTATTAAACAGTCAATAAAATAAGTTTTCAAAAAGTGTAAATCATTGTAACCACAAGAGGTCCTTGAGCATAGTCATAAATGAGCACAACAAATATGAGGCTGCTGATGATAAGGACCAAAGAGAAGGGCAGAAGTTAGGGGATTTTTTTCTATGAAAATGAATAAGAGCCACAGTAGCGACGGTGCGTGCGAGTCTCTACTGCTGGAGGAACGGGTGATCAGCGAGCGGCGAGCCAGGTTCCAATATCAGAGGAATTTCAATGAACTGCGAGTAGATCCCCAGAGCCACGGCGGTGGGACACTCATCGAGTATCTGTGGGTTTGCTTTGGCAGGTTGCTCCGCGTTCTCTCCAGAGTCGGCTCTCCTCGCCAGCAGAGATGAGTAGCAGACACTTAGGAAAATAACATCTCCCCCCCCCCCCCCCCCCCCCCCCCTCATCCCTCATCCCTCATCCCTCCTGTGCAGCTGCCGAACGTGAAAATGACATCTGGTGGAACCGTTAAAACTTGTGTGGCCGCTGACCACTCGGGCCAGACCGGACCGGCTATCCCATTGCAGATGTTCGTGCGAGTAAAACCAAATAGATTAGTTAGACCGAAACACAGACGGCACTGGTGTTGACTTTGCGCATGATGAGAGATTAATAAGACGAGACGGGTCGCCGGTCCCTGAGCTGAACCAGTGTTCAATAAGCGAAGAGATATTATCTACAGGCCTCACAACAAACACACTTAGACAGCAGTGTCATTTCTCTGGCTGGTACAGCAGGCACGTATCAAAACACGAGACGATGGAGATGAGAGTTCCTCTTCTCGTGCACTAGTGGGCTCGCTCTGCATGTGCTCGCCTCAGGCTGAGGACAAACAAAAGATGCTTTGTTGGCTCATCCTCTGTGTGTTATGCTTAGTTAAGGACGATTAAAGGGCCGATAAAGTGGCCCTGCGGCGGCTCGTGTGGTGCGAGCTCCATAAAAATCTGTCTCAATTCCAAACTACAAAGTATATACATTATACTCATCTTCATGGTATACTGTTTTTTGGAGATTACATGATTATGTTCCAAAATGCTTTCATAACTTTGCCTCTCCCCCTCTGTGGCTCTCTCATGTATATGCCGTGTGTGTGTCCTTACAGAGGGGCTTTCTGTGGTCCTGGTCCTGCCTACTTTAGTGAGCTAATATTGTCACTGTGTCTCTCAATACTGTAACTTCATTATATTTATTTCTGTCTACTCTGCATAACAGCTATTGCATGTGTGTCAGTGTTCCTTCTCTAATTCCGTTAAAGGGTTAAATGTTTGATCCGATGGATGGTCTAAAGAAAGTCGGTATCGTGTGTTGGAACCGATAAAGCTCTGCAAAGCAAATTTAGGATTTATAATTTGGGGCTATATTAATAAACTTGACTTGACACAGTTCAAAATTAAACATATTTTAATTAGAGTCAGTATCAAATACGTAATCTTTCACTTTGTTGAATCTTTGAGTTTTAGTTCCTAAACATATTTATTACTTTCTTACTCAAAACTGTTATGAATTTGGATTCAATAATCAAGTTGTGTTTGTGTGACGGGTCGGCTGTGGCGTCAGACCTTCTTTCACACCGATTCATATATTGATAGCCGTAGATTTCTGTTTTCATTTTATTATTCATTTCATGCAATAACGTTGGAAAGCCGATGCCAATTAAACATAAAAGTTGGCTTTCTGCTCTCTCAGATGTTCCCGGAACACGTCTCACCACAGCCCGCAATTTATTTTAAATCTTGTCCAGCAGCTTCTCCTATTTCATGAAAATAGTGACTTTAGTATGCGCACTGACATCTTTGAGTGAATTCAATTGAATCAACTGAAAAGCTACTCAGAATTCCTAAGAAGTCAGGAACTGTGAAACAGCAAACACTTCCTGTAAAAAGCAAACATTCCTGGAAGCTCTTCAACAATGATTGAGGGGGTCTGATGAAGGCAGAAGAAGCTGGATGGGGATGTGTGTGTGTGTGTGGCTGCAGTCTGTGATTATGGTATGTAATTTCCACTCGAGGGAACAATGTTTTTGCCTCTTACTGCTGCATGCTTGCGGCCCTTTCTCTCTCTCTTTCCTCACGGATTACATCCTTCCCGGCATTAATGGGGTCAAAAAGGGCCGTTATCTTTTTGGGGCAGGGGTCTGGTCTTTCCATGCAGGCGGACTCCGCACCAGCCCTCCTTCCTCGTCCCTCAAGGGCCGAGAACACGCTGAGAAAACTTCAAGCTACCATCTGCTGTCCTCAAGACAAACTCTCTGGAGCAATCAACACTGCAGTTCCTACCACGAAAACAGCGGCGGAATGCATTTTCCCCTACGGACAAAATCCAATTTGGACTGTAGAAGCCGTAACAACCCTTGAGTTATGGTTTCAGTCGACTACATATCCCAAAATGCTTGGTGCAAAAAACCTCGAGCAAATGATGCAGTAAATGTGGAGAGAATAACTTGCCACAGTTACACAAATTACAGTCATTTCAAATGAATTCCTCTCTAATGAAGAGCGCAAGCTCCACAGAAAGCGATCTGATAGTGTGTGTTGACATGCAGCAAAGCACGTAACCAAAGTAAACAATGACAGGACTTACATTGACGTCACTCGCTGCTCTGCAAGTACACACACACACACATATATGCAGAAAAGGTTGATGTGCTTTTAGTTATTGTAATTGCAGGCTTCATAAAGGCTCACAGATCTTTTACACGTTAAACATTTAGCCGGCGATTACATTTTGTCACAGAAATGGTTGTCATTAATAAATGGTTTCATTTAACTACAATGTACTTTGAGATGATAATAGAGTGACGGTAGAAGCTTCTATTAGAACAGTGATGCAAAGCCCATTGCTGGTGTGACGTAAAACTAGGGCTGGGCTTTAAAACAATCCGAAAAATGTTCACGATAGTCTCTCCCACGATGACGATACATTGATGAGATTTGTTTTGGCTTAAGTTTTTTGAAATCCGTTTTCCTCTACCTATTTCGTCCAGCCCTACATGCATCATGTTTCTCTTTTGACCTTATATTTAATCTCCGTTTACTGCAGGAACGACTGCAGGTCAACCAGCAGACACGGACACAGCTTTCACAACTCTTTGTCTGCTGGAGCCGTCTTTGGAGCCTTTCTTTCATCGCGTTATTTGGTGTTAAATATACTAGAAAAAGGTTCGCTGGGTTAAACAGGGTTTTGTTTCACCGACGTGCTATCGTGTCTCGTACTTTGCTTCCCGACATTTCAGCCGGTTGCATTTCACATTACATAATTACACTGGCTCCGTGTGTTTATAGATGCTGTAAAGCCAACAGAGTAAATTGGTCCTGTAACAAGCCATAAAGGCTCTGCAGGGAAGTGGAAAGACAAACAGTTGTACTAACTTATGAGTGTTACAACTCCTGTTAACCCTCCTCTCGCTGCTGCAAACTGGCTGTCTATTCTCTGGGAAACATTAATGTCAAGTTAAATCCTAAATAACAAGAAACATTGACGGTTTTCGGTTGTAAGACCCTCGTGGTGAAGTCTGCTTACCTTTCTATATCCTGCCTGTTTTGATATTTAGTGCTTACTTATTGTATTTTAAAGCACTTCTATTTGATAAAAAGTGCTTTATAAACAAATCTTTAGTTACTTATTTACTTCCGTTGCCATCCCAACACAATGGTTGTCTACAGACTTGTGTTTGTGCTGCTCAAAGCTTTTGAATATTGAAATTTAAAAACCCAGACAACAATGTCCCAGTTACTCTAACTTGTGACACTGCAATCCTGGTTGGACATCTACCTCTCAATACGTTTAGGTGGCAATTCTTTTTAATTAGATACCATGATTGTCATCTTGTTGTTTGCTGTGCTCAAGCACCACCAACCACTTAACTCACATTAACCCCAAATTAAAACAAGTACTTTAAATTGGAGCTTGAAATGAAGACGCTGATTAAATCCAGTGGAAGGCAATTTAAGAGCGATAGTGAATGCAGTTAGTTATTCATGACGTATGTAGCGTGGGCCTTAAGTAGGCTATACCGCCAATCAGTTCATTATTACTTTATAAAATGGTGAAGATACAGATGGTTTTATGCAGTTTCACTTCAGAGAGTCTGGAGTAATCTTTTACAAAGTGTACTGCTTAAGTACTTAGGAGTTACAGAACTTGTAATCTCCTCAGTGCATCCATCACGACTAAGTCGCAGGTGACGCCTCAGTTACCTGACTCGGCTGTAATCTAATACATCGTGGTAACAATCTGTCATGGAGGAGAGGTGAGCGGACCCGGTGCGACACACGGCGGCTTTGATCGCCGTGTGAGCGGCTCAGCGGCTGTCAGTTTGCTTTGACGCGTGGAACAATCCGGGGTGTGTTGACTGGTCTCCTCATCCAGTCAACACACACACACCGGCGTATTTCAAAGTCACATACAAACCATTAAAGGGGCAGGGGGAGAAGGAGAGAGAGGAGCTGGTACTTTCGTGACAGCAATAATTAGTTGTTTGACCAATAGGAGTCGCTGTTACGGAAGCATTTCAATCAATTATGACTCTTGGCTAAAGAGAGTTTCCATTCTGCACATGAGCAATCCTCAAAGCTTTAGTTGTGGTGTTAGATACCAATGTCAAGTACATAAATAAATAAACTATAATAAATATGTATATATATGTTTCCTGCAGTGTTTTTAACCTGCATCAGCTGAAATAAAGAGCCCGTCCTCTGCCTACATCAGACGAAATATTAACGCTTCTTTGAAATATAATATTAAGCCAACTAAGCTTCAGGGAAAAGGAGCAGCAGTGCTCCGTCACACAGCGAGGGACGGTTGTTTAAACTGTCATTTGACTACACTGATAATGAGATGATTGATTGATTGATCTCGTCGTACTTTTGCTTCAGAGAAACTAACGGGAGCAGCACTTCACACTGCCGGGCGAAGAGAAAACCTTCTGAGTTGTTACAAGTTGGGAAAAGTAGAGAGACACGGACCAGTCAGTCACAATATAGACCTGACGAATGAGGAAATAACTCACCGTTTCTGAATTGGAAACATTGTCCAATTATATTAGAAAAGCAAAGGTCAATTTGATAGCAATGTCAATTGTCAGCAACAAATTCATAAACGTCACTGCATCTCAAAGCTCTACTTTCTGCTGTCAATTATTCATTTCCACATGGAGAATAATGCGAGGAACGCTCTGGAGGGAGTTCAAATAAGCCTAATGAAAAATGCAATGCGCTTCAGGCCAAACGATCAAACCAGATTATTTTTTTATCTGGTAGGAATGCAACCGGTTACAGACCGGTCATCAAATCAGAAGAGCTGCAGGAAAGTAGAGCGCAGCGTGTTGTAGGAAACAATACGTCTCATGCTACAGCTCAGAAGAAATCTCTCTGCTATGCAAAGCACGCAGCTCCTGTGCAGACAGTTTCTGGCCATTTTAACTGTGGAAAGTTTAACGCCTCATTAAATAGGTTTCAGTGAACATGAAGGTCTTGCAGGACACACTGCTCCTGTTTGCATACCTCGGGAAAACGGCATGTGATAAACGCTGACCAGCGCTGATATCTGAGGATGTTTTACACCCTTTGGGACAGGTGAGGAGCTGTGGAGGCTGTGAGAGAGTAGAGAGACGACTCCGACTACCAGCTATTGTGCTCTGTGGTGCAGTTCGGCCTGGATTACCGATTGTGTCACAACATTCCCGTCATTCCCGCGAGAGAAGAAGGCAGGATTGGGATGTTGGGGGGGGGGGGGGTTCATCTCTTCCTGGAAGACCAAGACAGTAAAGGTGTCCCGCTCCTTCAGCTGCTTTGTACCTTTACGTCGCTGTGTCTTGTATGGAAAGAGAGAAATGGTTGCCAAGTGCAGACAAAGGGCAATGTGGCTGGCAAGGGCAGGGCAGCACAGTTGCATGATTAGTGCATTCCTCAGCACTCCACCCGACGCAACACACACACACAC
>NW_022280051.1:4177716-4205464 GCF_004355925.1 Anarrhichthys ocellatus | reverse complement strand
CACACACACACACACACACACACACACACACACACACAAGCTCACAGCAACAATAACATTTCCCTTCTCCATTCCCGTCTAGTTCTCTAGGGCTGATTCAACGCATCGCTGCATCTCTGTATTTACATACAAATAAGAGAGGATGTGGCTTGTTATTTCCCCCCCCCCCCCCCCCTCTGTCTATGTGCACATTTCTAGTTATTTGCCAGTTTTCTCCCTTTTTTTCTGAGGACGTCAGATTAGAAAAGCCACTCAGTTTGCTAAGCTATAGGAGCTCTAGAGCTTTCCTCCACCTGGGTAAGTAAACCCCTGAGTGTAACACATCTTAAGTAAAGTATTGGACAGGCACTGTTAAGTGTCTCTCTCAAGGACACTTTGACATGCAGACAGAAGGACACGGGGATAGAACCTTCGATATTGTGATTGAAGGACACAGAAAGGATGTGAGAAATTTGACTGAGGACGGATATCCGCCAGCAGAACTGCCTTCAAAGCTAAAGGTGTGAGATGACAGCAGCTGGAGGATAATAAATACAGTCTTGTGCATGCCTCATCGGCTTGTCAACGTCCTCCTGTGAGATGCATGGAGTCAGCTGTGTTTCTCGTTCTTTTGGAGCAGGTGGATTTACAGCATGCTCATCCCGCTGCTCCCTCTCCTTAAGTCTAGCACGCAGAGAGGATCGCCCCAGAAAATGTGCAATAAACTCGGCAGGGCTTTCAGAAGCAGCCTGAAGATCGAAGGTGAGAAAGCAGAGAGGCAGAGAGTCGGTGTGAACTCACTCCCCCGAGCAAAGCTCTGTTTGTTATTCGTGAGAACGCTGGCTCTCCTCGTGAGACTCTGGGAAAATTAGACCGCGGGTACTCTGGACAAGTGAACTGCTTTTTCTTCGGCGCTGGACAGGAATGTCTGCCCGTCATTCTGCAGTCTACCACGACCCCGCGCCATGCTGTGGCTTATCAAAAAAAAAAAAAAAAAAAAAAAGGGTCGGATTTGGCGAGTATGTGAGGGGAGGAGGGAGAGACAGAGAAACGAGGGAAAGCAAGAGATTGAGTGGGGGAATTAGTTCAGTATTTGGCTAATGGCTATCCTTGGAAAAAGCCCAACCTGCTTATCGGGGGGGGGGGCTATGTAGGGAGGAAGAGAAAGGGATGGAGACAAAGAGTGCAAAGCAAAATAATGTGCATTCAGCCATGTCCTAAGGCCAAACCCAAGGTTGTTGAGCATAAATTTGATTGACATAAAAAATCTATTCTGAACCCTTGATACTCTGCACGGAACACTCAAGTCTGAAAAGTGAAAGGCAACGCCTCCTTAAAAACACGAACGAACGAGAGAGAGTGAGACAGAGACAGACAGAGAGCAGCAGAGCTTTGCATGCAATGAGGAAGCTGACTGGAAATCGTGTCCAGATTAATTGAACGCACCTCGCTCACAGCTCACAGCAGGTCCTGAACCAACACTTGTCACAATGAGACGTGTCACAACATCCCTGCTGCAAATAATAATCCAAACTTCAAACAACACAGCTAGGGACTCGAGAATTTGTCTCGTCTGCGAAATCCCAAAGCGTCCTCCTGATTAAAGAAGAGGTGCATCAACACGGCTCCTGTGCTAGGACTCAGTTGCATAACACCACGTGCACTGTAACATTATGCAAGTGATCTCGGGGGCAAATCGATCTCACGTTATAAATCATTCTCCCCTGAGGCAGAAGGGATTTACTCGGATGTTTGGTGGCAGGCGCCTACTGCTGCGTTACCTCCCTCAGAGTTTCATCCTCCTCCCTCCTGTGCAGGAAGACAGGCCGAATCCTCCACTTAAGAAGGACTCAAAGTGGAGGGTGGACACTTTCTCAAAAACGACAGGCCTCCCATTAACTCTGAGTGAGTGGGAGGAGGGTGGACCGGCGGTAAAGATGGCTGAGAAACGAGCGTGCTATGTGACAACACAAAGCGGAGTTATTACCGCTCGTGGTATTTCAGAGCAGCTTGTTACTTAAACACCAAGAAGTTTCCTCCAGAGAGACGGTGGGAACAGAAAGTCCGGAGCACAAGAGGACAAGCCCGACAGTCGGCATGCGATTGTCTGCACCACCACAATAATCATGCTGATGTTCATGAATGCACCGCAGGTCCCAGAGGACCTCGACTTCCAGTCAGAAGCACTGCACATTAAAACACTTCCCGTTTAGAATTAGAATCTAAAAGGAGTGACGTTCTAGTTGTTCTTTTGACTGTTCTTTGCCTGGTGGAATCATTTTCACTCTTTATATTCACAGAAGAGGACTTTTAGTTCATTTATTAATGCTTTAGTGTTGTTTAGAGTTATAAGCCATTAATAAGAACAACTTTTAGCTTACTAGGTTGTGAAAAACCCATCAGCTCTCTCTGCATGCATAATAATGATAAGTCATATGTAATATTAAATATTAATAAGTTAATGATTACATGTTTTTACATCAGCCATAAAGATTTTTTATTGTTACAACCAGGCGGCAACCTCCAGTTCTAAAAAGTGAAGCCGCTTAAGTACCTCAAACCTGCATTCTCTCTAATGTCCACCAGGGGGCGACTCCTCTGGAAGTCTGATTGTATAGAAGTCTATGAGAAAATGACTACTTCTCTCTTGATTTATTACCTCAGTAAACATTGTAAACATGAGTTTATGGTCTCAGTCTCTAGTTTCAAGTATTCTTCAATACAGCATGATGTTCATTTAGTAACTTAGACATTAAAGCAGGGTATTAGGGCGGGGCTACTTTGGGATCGTAAGGGCCCTTCCACAGAGTTTTCTGGTCTTAGAGTCGTCTGTGTTTCAAATGTAACATTTGGATCATTGGGACATTAACAAAGTTAGACCCTGATAAACCCTTCATACAGTGTGCCTTTTTAGAAAAACACCGATTTAATTACATGAAAATGATCAAAAGCAACCAGACTGCTGAACTTTAACATCAACTGACTGATACCAAAGACTAAAGATAAATCCTTTATTTGATTCTGTGCTAGCGTCATATTTAATATCCATATAAAAAGGGTGCTGTGGGTGTTTGTAGGTGGGGGGTGCGTTGTGGAGGGCACCCTGCCTGCTTGCCCAGGAACTCAATACTCTGATATACAGTATCGGAAACCGTTGAAGCATGTTTAGCATTCCAGCAGGAGGGAGGCTGGACTATTGTGTACAGAGGCCATTGTGTTTGTCCGCTGGCAGACACCAAACCAGACCATGAGTCATGCTAAGCACCGTCTGAACTCCACCACCAGCAGCTAACAGCACGGGCCGGCAAAGATTACAGCCTGTCCACCACACAGACTCTCAATTCAAGCCCGGCTCTACTTTTAAGGTACCTGGCCGATGATGACAGCAGACGAGCACATGATGTGACAAAAGTACACGAGCTTGGAAATGAAAAACTGGTTCGCAGTACAAGAGCATGCAGTACATAAATACTGGTTCCTACCAAGACCGTGCGACTAGGAGAGAATGAGCACCGCAAATAAGAAAATGAATTTCACTTGTCCCTCTGGGATCACATGGATGCGCTCCTGTAAACTGTAGAAATTGATTCATCTGATTTTGAGGTTGGTTTCTTTCTTTCAGTGGAACTCCCGTCTGTCCTAGAACGGATTGAGCTATTTCAATCGCGCTAGATAACCAAAGTTATCTTCATGAAAGAAACCAGCGATTGGGTAATGTTTAACAATCTACTTGTACAATAGGCAATCAACAAATGAAAGCTTTAAACAGAAGCTACAAGCAGCTGGAAATGAGCTTTAACAGCCAGAGCTGCACAGACTACTGCCATGATGAATTACAATGCTTTGTACATAAGGCACTAGAAGCTACATATGTAGGTGTTTGTACGGCCAGTGAAGTATCTGTTCACTCAATTTAAAGGGGACATACTATGCTCATTTTCAGGTTCATACATGTATTTGGGGTTTCTATTAGAACATGTTTACATGCTTTACTATTCAAAAAACACATTGTTTCACACACAATGTCTGTCTGAATAAACCTGTATTCATAGTACATCTGAAACGGTTTGTTTTAGCACCTGTCTCTTTAAGCCCCTCCTCCCAAAAAAGCCAAGTCTGCTCTGATTGGCTTGCGAGAACAATATGGCGCTCTTTTGCAAAGGTGGCTCTGCGTGAGAAACCATGGGGGCGAGCCAAATATGAATGACTTGTTGAGTCACATTTTCTTATCCAGGCAGCCATCAAACCACTGACTCGGATGTCTTTATCTCACAGTTTTGGGGGTCGGTAGGCTCTCCAGATACCCACATGTATGTGCACAAACAAGTTCTCCACGATGTGTCCCCTTTAATGCATGAAGTGGGAAACTGAAAGAATGTCAAATGTACTAATCACTGCAGCTTTCCACATAAAAATCTCCACAAACAAACTTCCTCGTAACTTGAGCGGTCATGGCGTTCCCGAGAACTTTTCTTCTCAGGCAGCCGTTACCCCCTCAGGCGATATCGCTCCCAACCAACCGAAACCATTTCTAATGCAATACCTCAAACTAACCACTTTCATTTATGGAGCTTGTTGGCAACAAAAAAGATTACAGAGGACTGTGTTCAATTTTGTGGCCACAAATAGGTAATTCCCTTTTCTTTGGCTCAAAGAAAGCAATGTGTAGGGAAGTTTTTCTTCAGTTATTTTGACATCCTGAAGAGACTGTATAGGCCCAATCTGCAATGTCTCAACTAGTGGCTCCACTTTGTGATAAGGCAGGTGTATTTCAATGTAAAAGTCATGTGCTGGCTGGGGCAACTTGCATTTTTTCATCCACTGTGACAATCATGAAGTTGTTGCACTCTGTCTACATCCAGTAACGTCTCAAAATAACTCCCAGGAGGACACGCTAAACCCATCCTCTGTCCTCTACACAACGGCGGGCCAACGACTGCTTGCACTTGATTGTGTGACCTTCCAAATACCAGAAGACAGATGGAATATGAAGAAAGGGGACCAGACAAAAATGTAAACGAAAAGCATACAATCAACAAGGGCAGCCTGTGACGAAAATCCAATCTGTCACGCTGAACTGAGAAGTTTCATTGGCTATGAATCTTTCAGGAGGCCGTCAGCACCACAGGCAAAGGTTAACGCCACAGAGAGAGGCCGCGCTGCTTCTCTTCCACGAAGCCATGACTGAAACGCCTCTACATCCGTCTGTTCAATGTTCACTGAAGGGTTTTGGACACGGTTTGTGGCCAGACAGCAACAGATTAAAAAAAAAACAATTAGAAGCAGCATCCATCATGCAACAGTTTGCTATCCAGTGAGGGGAGAAAGCAGAGAAACAGCTGCTGTGATCATTGCTTAGTAAGACGCTTTACAGCACGTAGCATGGACGATGCACAACTCATCAACAAATGTGCTATTCTTTGATGCCGCTACCTGTCTCTGCCTGTAGTCAGCACTCTGTAGTCTCAATGTCCCGCCCACAGCATGATCTGATTGGTAGCACGTCACTAGTGACAGCCAGTCAACAACACTGAAGGCTTCTGTGCCAGAGCTGCTCCGGGGAGAATTGAACACGTACAATCAGCTTCATGATCAAAAAAAAAAAAAACTGAGCCGCCTCACACATCTGCCCTCGCATAAATAAAGCCATACTGAAACAGAAGGAAATGAGTGTACATGTACTACACACTTTGTATTATACAACAGAGCCCTCAAAACAAAAGAGACAAAAGTAATTTGCCAGCAAGCGAGAGAGAGAGAGAGAGACAGAGCTGGAATGATTAAACGAGGCTTTTTGTGGGTGGTGCAGTCAGTAGAAGATCACTCCCTCCAGTGTTGTGTGTCGAGTGGCACACAGCCTCGGTAAACACAACACATGCACAAGCACAAAGACACTCCAGCTTCAAGGCATGAGCTTGATAATAGGTAGGCTCTTCTCGCTCCTTTGTTGGGAAGAAAGGCTTAGAGATCAAGGCCCTGTGCCTTTGCCAGTTTGGGTCCACACATTTATCCCATTTCCAGGGTTCAGCTGCATTCCTCCACTGGTTTCAATACCGTGTCCTTTTGAAGAGGGACTTTCTGAGGTGGTTCATACAGCCATGGTGGTAAAATCCTCTACATGTATATCACATTCAGTCTGTCTAAAGAGGAAAACCTAATCAATCCACTGCCGTTGAAAATATTTTCACTTGGGTCTGAATTACCACATAAATCTTCATGTGTCCTGCTCTAATAAATCCTATTTGTTTTCATTCGAGGGCAACACAAGAGCCAAGAGCACCATTGAGATATTTTTCTTGCAGTTGAGTTTGTGAAAATGAAAGTTTGTCCTCTCCATGGTAGGAAATAAGAACCCAAACCATCATCCTGTTGAGCCATCACTCCTCCGTCCGAGTCGATGTTTTATTCATCCTTCCTCAGAAGCAGGTTTGGTTACACGTGTAAAAAAAAAAAAAAAAAAAAAAAATCAGCTGGTCAGATAACAGTGACGCTTATCATCAGGAGGAAAGTGTCTGAGCGGGATCCATGGTGACATAACACGGAGGCAGTGCGTGAAACCTGTTTGACCGCGGACAGGATCAGTCTGTTGGTGTTCATTCACTCATACAAACAGAACTGAGGCTTATTGTCCCTCATGAGATAAAATGGCAGAGTGAGCAGAGGACTGTCGCCGCTTCAGATGTGAAAGCACTGGTGTTGAACTATTGACTATAACTCACAATGTGTTACACGTCAAGTTAAAACCACTGACCTGGTGGAGGTTCGACATCTCAAACTGGAACTCAACTTATGTACTGAAAATTAAAGTATGTGGGTTGCGCCCATGAAAAATTTGCCAAATCTTCTCTGCCTGAACATGTGGAGGAACGTTATGTTCAGCGATGAGTCCAGATTCTGCCTAAGGAAGCTGGATCGTAGGGTCAAAGTGTGGAGAAGACGGGGAGAACGCTATGCTGATTGCTGCACCGATAGAGTAACACCTTTTGGTGGAGGCAGTGTGATGGTGTGGGGCGGCATCTCCATCACTGGAAAAACGAGGCTCGTCTTCATTGGAGGCAATCTCAATGCAGAGAGATATCGAGATGAGATTCTGCAACCAGTGGCAATCCCATTTCTCTACAGTCTGGGACCGAACTCCATCCTCTAAGATGAAGACGCTCGCCCCCACAGAGCGGGGTTTGTCAGAGACTACCTCCAGAATTTGGGAGTAGAGAGGATGGAATGGCCTGCCAACAGTCCTGACCTCAACCCAATTGAACACTTGTGGGATCAGCTTGGGCGTACTGTTCGTGCTAGAGTGACCAGCACAACCACGTTGGCTGACTTGCGACAAATCCTGCTTGAGGAGTGGAATGCCATCCCACAGCAGTGTGTGAGCAGGCTGGTGACCAGCATGAGGAGGAGGTGCCAGGCTGGTGTGGCTGTGTATGGTTCTTCCACACGCTACTGAGGCTCCTGTTTGTGAAATGAATAAATTGTAAAATTGCTAATATGTCTTGTTTCTTCCTTGTTACTGATAGACTTCAATCATCCAATCCACTAAACAACACCGAACAAGAATCGATAGCAACAACAGAATAAGCTGTTTGGCATTGGCAGAGAAGATTCGGCAAATTTTTCATGGCCGCAACCCACATACTCAGCTGTGCTGCTCATCCCACAAATGCATGTTCCTTACAAATGGGGCACCGTTTGAAAGGTAAATAAACAGGCTTTCCAACGCTATAACATTTATTGCCAAGAAGCATTGTTACAACAGAGAATCCCCCCCCAACCCCCACTGTGTTCAGAAGAGTGAAGAAACATCAAACGTAGACCAGAGTGGAGAGACAGAGACTTGGGTCTCCAAGTAATTCTACTTTAATGAACACAAACAGACGGGCTCCCAAATGCCTTATCATGCAGAGTGGCCTGATTAGGGCTGACTCACCAATTCCCCACAGTCGTCAGCAAAACACACAGGAATGTCCGACAAATAGGTTCGCACAAAATCCCGACAGACACTCGCCCACTCCTCGATACGACAAAGGGAATAACAAGAGACGCTCTGAAACAAAAGGTGAACATTTTTGAGTTCTCCTTGAACGTTCAGAGCAAAACAACGGGCTGAATCCCGGGTCAGACAAAGACCATTCACTGTGACAGAGGTCAGCGCCGGCAGGGAGAACAGTCAAATTGGATTGGGTTAAATGTTTACACGGGTTAAGAAGCACACTGGGTTTAAACCAGTTTACTCAGCACAATCCTTTTAAACATATGAACGATTGCACATTCCAGAGGATCAATCATTTCTGCTCTATTTAGGGGTTTACTTTAGAGAGTTGACATCCAGATAACAATGGTTAATAGATGCAGAAAGTGTATGTTCTGGATGTGCACACACTCGGCAGTTAAAGATTAGCCACAAAGACAGCAATGTTGTCACTCAGGCAGTAGCAGCGAGGTGAGTAATGTCTCACACAAACAGAGTCCTGACGCTCCTCTGTTGGGAAAACAGTTTCAGTGCTCGTCCATGCTGACGTTGACTATTTTACCCTCAATTTTGGGATAAAAGCACAGAGATCTGAGTTGTGTTAGTGGCTGAACGAGCAGCCTCTCGCTCACTTCCTCACTGGACGCCAGTGCTCGGAGGCTCTGCAGGTTTTGCATGACTGTGCATTCCTGTGCATGCTGTGCAGGGGGTACATTGTCCTTCAGAAATAATCTACAGTCTGTTCCCGTAAAGCTCGTGAGCAGCCATAACTTCAGAGCAGTGACCTGGATTAAAAAAAAAAAAAAAAAAGGACTTTAAACTCTGTGTGCAAATACTCTAAATATCGAGCAGGAAAGGACATGCATCTAATATTTCACCCAACAACAAATGAGCTGGATAAACCTTTCAATACTAGTGAGTTTCAGTAATGATGCCAAATAAATCCAGTACTTTGACATGTGCGATACGTATCAAATCCTGTATCACGGTATCTGCACAGTACATTGTCAGAAGATCAGCTGAGGTTAGAAAACCTTCTCTTAGGAGCCAGCATTGGGTACTAAAGGCTACAGAACCATTTAAATCAGAACCAGTAAAGAGAAAGGGACAGGGTGAGGTAGCGGGCTGATGGACTTGTGGTCATATTTCCTTCTCACAGCCCCTTCAGCTCTAATCCAGTGATGAGATGCGACCTGACAGCGTAATGGACCCTCACCTAGGCAGGGGCCACTTTAATGGGACCTGAAGTTTACGTAACATTCTGATAAACCGAACAGAACCCGGTGCCCCGGCCCATTTCGAGGGTGCTGCGTGTTTTATGAGGTGCTGAGAGACCCCGAGCTAGAAGCAGACAACACTTCCTCTTTCTTCCCCTCCGTGGAATTCCCTAAAATTTCACAGAGCAGCTCAACTGGAACCTTTATTTCCATTAGTCACCCCCCCCCTTTCAAACATTCCAGTGACAGTGGCCCCCGTAAACAGTCCAGAGTTCACTCCAGTAAGTAGACCAAACAACGTGTTCTGGCTCTTCTGGCTGAAACATGTGTTTGAATTAAAGAGTTTAATGTCCCTGTTGTTAAACTAGTGAATGAAGAGGAAACAACAGCCAGCCCAAATAGCTCCATGCTCACCTAAGTCCATGATAAACCTCTGTGGTATTTACTGGGATGATGTGACCTTGTTTGGAGAAGCTCTTAACAGCAAGAGAAGCAAGCACATGCAAATTAACATCTGTGCATTCTTCTGCACAGCTGTGAATTAAGAGCCTTTTTCATATTTAATAAACTGTGAGGGTTTTAGGAGTGGAGCGAGTCACAGGAGTCATTATTCAGGGTGTGACAAAGGTGTCAAAGCTCTTAGAGAATGCACCGTTAATTTCCCCCGTCAGTGAGTGGAACAAAAAGTGAAAACACACAACACCTTCAGGAAGATATTAAAACAGAAAAAGAGGAATCTAAAGATAAATATGTTGTTGATCTATTGTATATTCAGATATTATTGTGGGAGCTTCAAACGGCCGCCCGTAACACCAAAATAAAATCTAACAAATCCACGGTAGGCAACAAACACTTATTTTATTAAACCAGTGTCAAAACATACATTCTCTGCAGCTGCACAGAATCCAATGTTTCCCAAACTGGTCTCTCAGCATGCCTCCTCCTCCTCCAAACACACATCTTCACCCTTCACTGAACCTCACCGCGGAACAACATGGAGCAGAGACACATCTGTGCACAAACGAGGCAAAGCGGGCATTAGCTGATTAATGTCAGCGCAGCGAGAGAGCACATGACGGCAAAACTCAACGATGCACACGGCCTCATTTGATAGGAGACACAAACATTTGCATAGCCTGAAATATGGGGACTTTTATGCAAAATATTTGAAAAATGCAAATGTTTGTTTTAAACATTTTCATATTCATATTTCACGCTTTCTGACAGCAACACATCGACTTGTTTTTAATGACTGCACACTATGATAAAACGTACTTATAAATATTCTTTGATTCTTGAAAACCTCTCTCTAAAATTTCTGCTCATCTGGCTTCTTTGGAACCTCTGGGATCTCGGCTGGAACCTGAACTAGAGGCCGGTGGTTCTGAGCAGTTTGTGTGAGAGTCCTACGCTCCTCCTGACAGCCAGAGGGTCGGCGGTGTCTGAGAGGTGAGGATATGTTTGGAGAACGTTAAACGTATGAACAAAGGATCAGGTCAGACGAGGACCCCTCCTGTCTGCCATGTCCTCCTAACACAAGCGTGTTAGCTGCCCGAGCGCTCGGCACAGTATCGCATGTTAAACCTATTGACCTCTTCGGTGACGCAGCCGACAAATAGCTGTGAGGGGCTCCACACCCACCCCCACCCCCACCACCAGCAGCAGCCTCTGTGGACCAGGGCCAGCCGTCCACATGAAACAAAGTTCACACTCCCCATTGTGTGTCTGACCACGGCCTCATAACTCACTGAGGCCGTAAAAAAGCCGCACAATGAGCCACCGGACCACATGCTGCGTGTCCTACGGGAAACAACCCAAAACATTTATCCTACGAGTGTTGGGGAGATGCTCAACCTCTCTCTGACACACACTTACTTGTGTCCACATTCCTCCGTTACATAAGCATGTCCGGAGCAAGGTCAGAGGTCAGCATCAACGACAATGCCCTCTGGTTTTTGCGGCGGGGAGAAAGGAGACACCTTCCTGGAGCGACCAGGAGGTGCTATTGATTGATGCTGTGCAGAAGCGTCCTTTCTCCAGTAAAGCAGGGAGCTTTTATGAGGCCATTACGGCCTCAACGGGCAGAAGATTTGGTTCCCCGGTGCTCTGAAATCCCCTCAACAGCTATTATGCTGCACAGAGCGAGCAGGGAGATAATCCCAGGCTTCTCTTTTCACACCTGTCCGCTCATATTCACGTCACAAAGGAAGGGCTTGTGTGCGTCTGCATAGTTTGGTCCTCTTTGTACGCAACAGGAGGAGACATTTGGTAAAAGGGAATACACATCTGCTGTGCTGCCAGTTTAGCACCATACATCTTTATACCCATGCAGAGTATTCCAACAACTGCATAATATTGGGGACACTGTAAAAGCCGGGACACTAGAGGACATGTGAACTTACTCGCTGTGTCTCCTTATGGGACACTCTGGGATGTTTCTGCAGACTGTACTGAGACCACAGGCCTCCAGTTGGGATCAGAGACTTCCAGTTCTTTCCCTCCGCCTCGCTCACACAAATCAGCTCACCACTTCATCAGATTGAACCACCCCCCCCCCCCCCAAATAACAGTCCACTCGCCCACTTTACTACATAATCAGCTGCCTATGGGCTCCGTCTAACATATCTGGCACGGCCCAGAGAGCTGAAGCCCAGCATTACGCCTGGCTGGTGACCAGTTCTCAAACGGCTCCGCTCGGCACCGCTGAGCACCTAATAACAGGATGTGGAGCGCCAACCCCAAAACTGGTCAAACTCCAAGTTGTAAGAGGATGGGGGGATACGGGAAGCAGGGTGGTTATGGAACAACACCACCGCCACCTTAATAAAATAAAAACATTTATTCCAACAATTTGTGGCCCATGAGTGCTTGTTGGCGGCCGAAGATTCATATCAGAGTTCCTGCATGCGTCTGAACTACAGGAATTAAGCACGAGTTTAAATTCAATAAAACAGAACGCCCAAACACCTCCTTACAATACATACACACACACACACACACACACACACACACACACACACACACACACGTCCACAACCCCTCCCTCCCTCCCAAACATCTGAGAGCTGCTTACATTTATCTCGCCACAGAGGTTTGATTAAAGCAGACACGTGTATGGGATGAATTTGGAGACTTTTGGAAACGCTTTTTCTTTGATTTGAATTATTCATGGACGTCCGACACGCACACAGAATCCAAAGTATAAATAACGTGTTAAGTGAGAACATTTTTCCAACCTTGTCCCAAGAAAAGCCAAGAACAGGGAAAAAAAAACAATCCAAATGAGTAAACTGACATCCATATCTAATATAAGACAAAAACGCAACAATAACTTAAGGAGGCAAGCTTTGACTAATAATGTGTCACCTTGCACTGACCTGACCCTATAAGTAATAAGAAAGTACAGGTCAGACATGCAAAGGGGGTGCTGGTGAATCAAGGATAAATGAGTGAAGACACTTTAATCAGAGGAGAGTGTAGCTTCACTTATTTTAAGGTTTCTCAAAGCTCAGTTTTGTGTGATATTTATCTTTTATTTCCAGTTTTTGACTCTTTTATTTAGTATTTAAAAGATTAGTCCGTTAATCAATTAGACCATCAAACTTAATCAACATGTGTTCTGATATTCCATTAATCATTGGAGTCATTTATTATTATTTTTTTTAAAAAGCAAAGGTTTGTAAAAACTACTTCCCAAATGTGAGGATTTGCTGCTTTTCTCTCTTTTATATCAATATGATCAACTTGAACACATCACAATGGGCTCTGGGACTAAACAACTGAAGTATTAATCGAAAATCAATTCATAGATGATCTAAATCCTTGTTAGACAGACAGCACTTGTCCCCCTGGTTTTTGTAAGAGTTGTGACAGCCACCTCTGATCCTTCCCCAGCCGGCTGAATAAAGACACAGCTCCTGATTCAAACCCAACACAGCAACAAGGATCATCTCATAACTTCTCTGTGGAGAAAAAGGTGCTTTCCCTGCAGGGAGATTCACTTTTCACGCACAAGCAGGCCTGACTCACCTCACTGGATGGAATGCTGACAACACCTGTTGATCTCCTCTTTTCTCTCAGCTTTCTCTTCTCAAACTGCCCTTTCCCCTTCCTCGCGCTGAGACCGCCGGTGCTGTTCTTCTCCTTGACCTTACCGGGCGACGGGCTTCCCATGTCCCCGTCATTGCAAGCCATGGGGCTGGAGTCCGGGGAGTCGCACGGAGCCTTCTCCGTCTGAGGCGTGGCCTTCGTCAGGTCGCTCCCCGGCGGAGAGACGGCAGTGGGTGAGGCAGGGGGGTGCGTTTCCTCCTCGGGTCTCTTTAAAGCCGTGCCGGAGGAGGACCGAGCCACCGCGTAGGAGGGAGGGAGGCAGTTCCCAGCGGAGGCGCTCCGGTCCGGGCTGCCGTTATTGGTGAGCTCGGTGCGGTTACTGTTGTTGTTGTTGTTTGGGTTGCTGGCACCCATGGGCGCGCCAGTGGCTGCGGCTATGTCCCCCAGCATTTTGGCTCTCATTTTCTCCCGTTTAGCTTTCCACTCCTCCAAAAAGTCCGTCGTGGCGTTTGGCTTGAATCCGCCCGTGGCCATGATCCCTTTTTTTAAACAAGTTGGGTGAAAATGAACTTAAAAGTTGATATGAAGTGTCGGCTCCCCGTCCTTAATGGCACCGCATTCCTCAAGTGATTAACCCGAGTGCTGTTGACAGGTAGGAGGGAAACCAAAGTCATGACAAACTTTAAACTGTGGGGTTTGTATGCTTCTTTTTCTAAACCACGAGTTATAATTCCACGTCGTGACACTTCACGTATCTAACTTCAATAATATCACCTTCTTATGAAAGTCTGTTGCGAAAAAAGTTGCAAAAAGTTGCAACTCTCCGTGTTTCTGTGAGTCAAAGTAGCTGAAAATGTTCGGAGGTGGACCAGAAGTGTAACGCCTGATGGGAACTCACCTGCGTGGAGCTGTTTCAGGCGCTAATCTGCTCTCCGCGGTCCGACCAGGTGTGCCCGCGGTCCTCTCAGATGAATGGCGCTTGTCTCGAGCGCTGTGAACCGCTGCGCTCGGCGCTCTGCCCTCTGGCGCACCGGGTGAGTCCGACAACGCCCGAACACTTCCGACTGGAGCCGAAGCGACTGGAGCTCAGCCCGAAAACAAAGTCACTTTATTGGTCCTGTAATTCATGCGATTCATGGTACTTTTTAAAGGCATTTACGATATTCTATAGTATTTTTGGGTTATTTCCATAAAGACAATGATTTATACATTATCATGCTTTATTGTACTTTTGAACTTTATTGTTATCAATATAATAATTCTATTTCATGGTTTTCTAGTGCACATCTATTCATTTCACTATATTTCTATTCTTGCAGCACTACTCTAAGTAGTATTTTTTTTTATCTTTTATTATTCCGAATATAATAATATATATATATATATATATAATGCAGTATAATATATAATGTTTAATAATATGTACAAAAGTGTGTGATGAAAGGAATAGTTGATTAATCAAATGACTGAATAGAGAAAAAATGGACAAATAATGTTTTGACTGTGATTATTATTATTAATATTATATATAGAGAGTGAGGGATGGCCAGATGAAGCTATATCAGCACATCCTGTGAGTAGGCATTTTTTATTTATTTTTAGTCGCCTTTATTCCAAAGTATTTTATTCACCTAATGTTTTTTAAATGATGAAAGATTATTAATATTACTGAGTGTTGGATGACCAAAATAAGGTATATTGTTGACTTTTTATAGACTGAACGATTAACTGAGTAATACAAACAAAAGAGATTTAATTGATCATAAAAATAATGGTTAGTTGAAGCCCAACATGGGTAATAAGTATGGTTTACCACAAGTCATTTTTATTTATCTTAAAGGAGTATCATGGAGATACATCATCCTTACAATCCAACAGTAACTTGAGTTGTACATTGTATTCCATCAGCCACAGACAGGTGTGTGTTTATAACAGACTCTGTACACCAGCAGCAACGTGTCGCAGATGTCTCGTCTTCAACAGGCCATTGATAATCGCACAGTTGGACTGCGTCTTTTCTGCAGAGGAGCAATCGTCGACGATCGAGTTCTCCCACGCAGATCAAACAGAACGACTCCCTCAGGCACCGGGTGACTCGTCCAACCAGCTCTGATCACAGGAGAACTTCCGCGTTCACCTCCTGCTGATGTATACACTTCATTCCAGCTGAAGGGAAGGCTGAGGACAGTAAGATTGGCAGGTGTATTGCTTGCTCGTGTGAAGCTCTATGATGAGTAATGTGAATACTAATACTGAAGGTAGAAAACACCTCAGTACTCATCTGTATCTTTACAGGCCACAGAGACAGCGATGCAGAGACGGTTTTAATAAGTTTCATCATTATTATTATCATTAGTATGTCTATTTATTTGTTTTATTTTAGGTTGTATTACTGCTATTGGTTTTACTTTTACATTCTAACGTCTTTTATTGACTTTGTTCTATGGATGTTGGTTTCTATGGTGGAAGAAGTGAAGCTCTACTGCAATACAAGAATACTCTACTAAGTCCAAGTAAGAGCATGTAAGTATTATTAGCAAAATGTACTTAAAGTATTGAAATGAAAAGTACACATATTCAGAAAAATGTCCCCTTTGATTGCAGTACAGTTATATTTTATACTATTGGATTATTATTCCTGAGGCATCAATGTGGAAGCAGCATCTTGACGTGGTTGGTCGATGAGTATTCTATAAGCTCATCATACATTTTGTATGTTAACGACAATTAAGTAGCATGAAATGCAAACACTCAAGTAAAGTACCTCACATTTGTATTTCAATGAAAATGGAACAAACTCCATCTGCTGAAGGAGACGGATCGGATGGAAAGCTCCCAAACAGTTAACGAACAATAACATACGTCAGACTCTAAAAACCGGTCAAAGATTCTGCGTCAATGTCCGCAGCTCTCCTGCGTAATGAACACTCCGCGATTCAGCGTCAATGTCCGCAGCTCTCCTGCGTAATGAACACTCCGCGAGTCATCGCTGCGTGCATGATGCAGAGATCCATCGTGATAACTCTGCACTGCATTCCAGTGACATTCAATCCCTGAGCCTCTCTGTCATTACCTCACCGAGCAGGTTTCTCCCCACACAGTGATTTTAAAGATAATGGCACTATAAGGTAACTGTGCTGAAGGGTAGGAGCCTCGTGGTGTTCCCAAAGGGTGCCCTGACTTTCAGACAAGTGTATCTTAGATATCACTGATTAAAGAGGCTGTTTGTTGTTTGCAGCACAGCGCCACAGCCCCACGTTGGTGAGTGGGAGACGAGGCATCCGGCCATTATCTCTGCGAGTACCAACCCTGTTATGGAGATAATGAGAAAACTTGTGTGGAGCAAAAGGGAGTGAGGCGCCTTTCCTAAAAATAAACCCTGATCTGTGGACTCAGGTCACACTGCTGCATATTTAGCATATTTCTGGCTGCTCTTGAGGAGGGAAAAGAGAATGAGGGGGCTGTTTATCGCCGACTGTTTCCCTCTCATGCCAACACAAACACTGCTGTGCTGCTTTTAACTGCACCCCCATTCCCAGTTATGTATTCCAAAAGTAAGCGTGCTCAGACGCCACGCTAAGTGTTTTATTCAAGATGTATTCAAAGCGTTCTGCGCCCTCTGAGAGCTCTTACACTAACAGCCATATCGTGCAACACTTTTTTAGTGGTAAAGAGGAAATGAAATGCATTGCTTTCTGTCAAATGAGCAACGACAAGTAATCTGAAATTCCTATTAAACACGACACCGTGTAATGGCAACTCTTGCGTTCACACATTTTCATTTTATTTGACAGTAATGTTTCAGTCAAAACATTAACATTGGGTAACATTGGGTCATTTTGTAGCGAGGAGCCTACACGAGGAGCTCACTCCCCCATGAAATTGTTTATCCAAGTATTCAGGAAATGTTTCTCCCCCCCCCCCGAGCCTCCCAGACGTCGGGTTTGCACAAAGCAGTTCTGCAGAGAAACTCTGCTGCAGACGGGATAATACAAGTATGAAACAGAGAGAGAGAGAGAGACGTGAGAGTCCGGTTTTTAGTGGTGTTGCTCACTCAGACATTGAGGGTCATGAAGGTCAATAACATGATGATCTTTCATCACAGACTGGATAAGAGTTCTACACGTTCCACGAAAAAAAAACCACCAGGTGTAGACAGAATGGCTCTCATCACTAGGAGCTGTCGAGTGGAACCAAAGGGCCTTTTTGTGATGCAAGGGGATGAATACAGACACTCCCTGATGATCCTGGATTTGAGCTGCTGAGCTTCCTGTCACCCGCCTGCTGTGGCGTAACCCTCCTCTGTGAACACGACTCAGAGTCAGGACTTTTGAAGTGAGCTGAAGGCAGGAAGGAAGTTTAGTCGAGGGACAACAGAGAGCTTTAAGGTGACACACTTCCTGTGAAACACAGAGAGTGAAAGTCATCATCTATGTGTACTTAATAGATAAAAACCCTTCTGCAGCGGTAAGGTTGGGCTGGGCACAAACACAGGACTTTCATCCAGGAGATCACCGTTTGTGTCCCGTGTGACACGAAAAGTCCTTGCGTAACCCGCCGATACATTACGGTGCAGGGTATTAATAATGCTTTCCTAGATGCATCCTCACTCTTTTCTGAGTGTCTTTGTTTCAGTGACAGACTCGAGCTGTCGCTTCATCAGGACGCCTCGATTTGTCAGCGGAGAGAGAAACCCCGCTGCAGTTTGTCCCTCAGCACGGAGAGGTTTTGCTCATCCAGTGTGTCTAAGTCTCGGGGGTTTCAAAACAATTGCAACCTGGGGAGGAGGTTTGTTTGGCTGGCTGCTGCACTTTACGGGACAGGAGGCAGAGTGCGAGTGTCTCTGATCTACTTCCTTCTCTGTGGATTATTTCCAACCTAGAAAAGCACAGCCCGTCATCTCACGGTGGAGCTACTGTCAATCAAAGACACCAGCCAGCAATCAGTTTTCTTCTTCTTCTTTTTTACATGTCTCTGCAGCTCCGGCTGAGACGTATTAATGGCCACATTTCCATGACACCATAGCAGTGTTTTCTACATGTTTTATTCAAATTCACGACACAAGTTCTTTACATTCCGGCTGACGAGGACGACAGGTGGAATAAAATATGCAGGTTACATATCACACAGGTGATATCATGCTGGCTATCATGACAAAAAAAACTATTCTTTATCAATCACAATTCCTCATGAATTCCTAGGAAATTTAATTTGTTCCTTTTATCCAAATAAAGTAATTTACTTAATGAACTTAACGCCTTCTCCAAACCTAAAATTAGATTTATCCATCCTGAGTTTTCACACATTTAATTCCAAGAAAAAAAAGGGGTGTGAATTACATTTATTATTCTCTGCTACTTCCTCCAAATGTGACATTTTATTTCTTACACAACTCATAGTTTACTCACACAAACCCAATTATGGATCCTAAAATGTTTGTAGAGATCTTTAATATTCTCTTCAACAATATGGCGCCTGGTGATTTCCTCTATGCCTTTGAGCCAACAAAACGTCACGAAAAGGCAGCAGAAATTCAAACCATGTTTTTATTTTCTGCTCGTGATGGTTGAGGAAGCACGTCCTCAGTAACGACACAAAGCAGACCTCCCAACAACGTGCTGAGGCAACGGAAGAACAGAGGCCAGACACCTTAGCACGACTCTGAGCACTTACAGCAGATCCCACCGCTCATCCTGCGAAGCTCCGTCTGCAACACCGGAGCCCTTCATCCCGGATACGAAGATGTGAAGTCCACCTGACTCGAGTCTGCAGAGCTGTGCTCCATCTGCTGGTTTGATGGTGCAGCAACAGTGGAACGGCTCTCTGCTGCCCCGGGGTCAGTATTGACCCGAGTCCTTTGAGCAAACTCTCATCAAGCTCATCAGCCATATTAATAAGTAATCACAATATTCATGTTGTGATATTTATCATGGAGTCGAAACTAAGACAGGGTTGGTAGTAAACAGCAGACATGGCCTGTTCAATTTAAATGTAAAAAAAAAAAAAAGGCTGTTTATAACTCAAACACATGTAATGCGTTATAATCTGCTTATTGCGCTGTATAAGTATAGTTATAAGCACTAATATTCATAATGCTTTAACACAATAATCATAATACTATAAGGTAAAGTATAATAAGTCATTTCTGGTTATGATAATCACTATTTTTTGCAAAGATGATATAATTTACATAGCTGGAGTAACTTTTAACCACACATTATGACAGTGATTATAATGCATTATGCAAGTGTAAATATACCTTTAACATATTTAAATAATCAGACGGGGGAACTTTACAATGTACAAGTTTATTTTTAATGAACTCTTCAGTGGTTGGTAGTCACAGCACAGCTTGCATGTATTAAGCCACACACCTATTTTACAAGATGACGGGAAAAAAAACAAAATAAAGAAAAACAAACAAAAACAAAAAGTCTGAACCAGCGTAGATGGTCATCAGTGCATCTACAGTGACTTTTCTTTAAACTTCTTTTGCTAAAATATCCTTAAAAAGGCCACTGAAATGCATAAAATGTTTTCAGATGCATGGAATATTTGACGGTGGCGATTTGCTTCAACCGGACGTAGAGACTCCTCACATGGCATCGACAGTGCATGTAGACATTTGTAAAAAGGACTGGGTTAGCGATACCTAAGATATTCTGTTTTTTTTAGTGACAACACCGTGGCTATAATACTACAGCTTTAAAATAAAAAAAGGAAACAAAATGAACAGCACTCTTCCAAGTTACTGAATACAACGAAAGTGAAATGTAGTGAAGCCATTATTTTCTTTATCTCACAATTATGTGAACACTTATTTATAACTGGAAAAAAGAAGAAGAAGAAGAAGAAGAAGAAGAAGCACTGAACACCTGCCAGCCGCCCCGTGTCGGAGAGAGAGAGGCTCTAACTGTACTGTGTCCAAAGACTATAAAAGAAAAAATAATTAAAAACACACCTTTTCGTCCTCTGGAATTTGTATACTTTTAATAGTAACAGACGGGAACCATAAACGCATGCCATGTGCTGGTCTCAAACAAATACATACAGGTATATACAGCATCACTCAGTACCTGCTAAAACAAAGTGAGAAATACAGAGTATAAACGGACTACACTACAAACTTAAAACAAAAAAAAAAAAAAAAAAAAAAAAGAGGAGGAAGGTGAGCGACGAAAGCGGTGGAAGAGTGAAAATCCTACATGTGATGGACTCATTAAAGCATAAAAAAGAAAAAAAGAAAATGCATATTGCACATACAGTGAAAGCTTAAATTCCACCAGGTCCGCCTCGTTTCGCTAAAGCGAGATTTCAAAAAAACAAATTTCCCTCTTGGAGGAAGACACGGAGGTAACAAAAAGTAGGTGTGTGTGTGGGGTGTGTGTGTGTGTGTGGGGAAGTAAATGGAGAAGTTAGGAGCCACGAGGATTCGATATGGGGTAGAAGTGGCACTCTGAGGGGTTAAAGAGAGAGGGGGGGGGGGAACTGCACAGCACACAACACCAACACAGGCAGGAGAAACAAAAAAAAAAAAATAAAAAGAGATTGTGGCACAAATAAAATCAGGTGTTGGATAATATCTGTTCTTCAGTGATAGCTGAGAGAGAGAAGAGAGAGCTGCAAGTGTTTTTTCTCTTTATGTACAACTAAGGCTTATTGGTTAAATAGTTTTCAGGCTTCCCCGCCCACAATGCTTTTACATGCTGATCACACAACCCTTTCTTCCTTTTGCTCTGTAAACTCAAGTGGTTCTATCGGGACAGCAGCCACACAATCAAGTGGGGAATAGTCGAGGAGGTGGATGGAGGGATGGATGGATGGATGCTGCAGTGGTGGTGGAGGAGCAAAAGGGAGATAAAGAGCTGAGAGGAGATAAAAAAGGACACAAAAAAAAAAAAAAAAAGTCTCGTCTCTGATGTCTGTTGCAATTAATATCTAAATGTGCAATTCCATTAGTCACTGCCATGGGGGACTAGGGGGTGCAGGAGACGGGGCGGGTCAGGGTGGTGGTGGTGGGTGGGGGTGTCTGTTTCTACTTGGAAAGCTTGCTAATGACTCGAATGAGTGCGCCGTTCTCGTCCTTTAGTCTCTGGTTGTCTGCTTTCAAGTCTGGGAGCATCTGAAAGGGAATAAAAAGGAAACAAGGGAAGGGAGGAGGAGACGCACACACAGAGAGAGAGAGAGAGAGAGAGAGAGAGAGAGAGAGAGAGACAGAGAAGGCTTAGACAAGTCTCGACCGATACACCGAGTCGTTACACCAGTCAGGCCACAAACTGTTAATTACAGCCTTGCAATCTTGGAGTCACACAGCATCTCTCATGTTTTATTTTCCCCTTTAAACAAATAAATAAAAAAACACTTCCTGGTTCTCAGTAAAAAGAGTAAAAGCGGGCACACCACGGGCCAAAGGTCTGGAGGAAGCCATGCAGCATCTGAACAGCTGCTCACCAGCAGCCATTAAACACAGCAGAGACGCACAAAGTCACTTTTGGATCATCGAATAGGATTTCAGAGAGCCCAGCGGGTGGCAGGAGACACTCTTTGATTGGTCATATGACCATGTAAATATCATTATGTTATCGTTTTTATTACAGACGCTCAACGGTACAGCTGTGATGCTACATTGGCTGTTGTTTCAGCTTTGGAGGCTACTTGTGTGCACAGACTGTTTACAGCGTTGTAGTGGAACCAAAGTGCTGAAAAATGAAGCCAATGTTCCTGTAAAAATGGCTCCAAAACTCCCAACAGACCCAACTTCACATGTTTACACTTTGGTAGAAAAAACTATTTGGTCTATAGCCGATATCTTCCTTCATGACAACTGTACGGGAGTGAACTTTCTAATATAAACTCACCCGTTTACATCATATTAAGGCATAAAGTTCTGATGAATTAAGGGCCCCTTTGAGTGACAGGTGGGTGCCTCTGGGCTCCACCAAGGAGACTCTAATCTGAATGAAACACGTGGATTCAATGCAGATCTCTATTGAATCTGAGGACCTTGGATATGCGTCAGATTTCCGTAGCTCGTTAAACAACATCTGGGAACATCCATTAAGCATATGTCAAGATGAGATTATTGGAGATAATTTAAGAGCAGAAGGCATCTTTCCTCAACGTGACACCTGCCGGGTTCCATAGTATCCGAGTTAACGCTCCACAACATCCTCTTTTTGGATGTTTATCGTTAGAACGAGACTTTATCTGACTGCAGATGAGTAAAGTCACAGTCGCACTCCTGAAAAATCCACCTATTTGTGCAGCGGTGTGACTTTAATTCTACTTGATTACAGACTTTACTACGTGAACTGGTGTTTTGCTCTTCTTTAAAGAAGAATGTGCAGATGCTGTGATGACGACAACTTTCAGTAGAAAAATCACGATCAACACCGACACTCAACAACAAGAGAATTCAGTCCCCTTAAAAACAAACTCATTTAATACAGATGACGATCAACCGCTAGCTTAGATATTCATGTCCTGACGTAGAGCGAGTTACTTTATACACTGCTGTCGGTCCATGCAGCTCACTTTTAGATTTGTTGATGTCATCTGTCAAATTAAAAATTTGGGGAGTAAAGAAAGAAAAAAATAAAGAAATAAAGTTTCAGTCTCTGAAGATTTACAGGGAAGCCAGTTCATGCAAAGAAGCCAGAACAAGCCAAACTGAAGACGTGCGCTCCCTCTGATGGAAGCGTCACAACGAGAAACTACAGAGGACACTTTCCTTTACAGCAAACTCTGATTCAATGGAGTCAGTTCAGACAGCTGACATACTTACCCGGGGCTTGTTTTATCTACCATGTTGGTTTAGGATGTTTTTAGATACTGTTCTGTAGAAGGAGAGTGTCCTGTTGTAAGAACTAAAAACAACACCCTCCCCAATCTGAAAACCAAAAGCTCTGGGGAGGCAGAGGGGGCTGAAAGTTTACAAAACCAGAGGTGGTTGAGCGGCTGGGCACCTGCCTGTCTATGGGTGCGGGCAGAGCACGAATGGAGCATGAGAAGAATGGGGTTTGGGGAGGGGGAAGGTGAGGAAGAAAGAGGAGGAGGAGGAGGAGGTGGTGGACAGACGGACGTAGCTTAGAGGTCGACGGTGGGCAGCTGGCTGCAGGCGGACTGCGAGAGCTTTGCCAACACTCGGGACAGGGCCCGGTTCTCAGCCTGCAGCCGCTCCTTAACCTGCCGCAGGGCCTGAACCTGCTTTACCTGGGGGAGGTTCTGCAGGGGGGGGGGGGGGAGAAACAACAACCACAACACAAAGAAAACAAAGTGAGAGAGAGAGAGGGGGAGAGGAGGCAGAGAGGAGAGAAAGAATGGCAGAAGAGGAACATATTTCAACAAATTAGGAGAGAAGAGGTTTAATGAAAAACAGGATAATAGAAATTAACAGAGCAGAGGGGCCGAGGAGGAGGAGGAGAAGGGGGGAGACAGAAGAGGGAGATTGTTAGAAAAATGGGGACAGATTTTGGAAACCGACGGAATGATTAAGAGCTTTCCGGTTCAGCCTGATGCTTGTAGATAGAAACGGGAAAGTGACACTGATAAGATCAGCCAGCTGCCGGAGAATAAACACACTTCGTTATCACAGCGATGGGAACAACACTCGCTTACTAGAATTGAATCTGTCCTCCTAAGACAAAAAAACAAAAGGAACCTCTAATTGGCCGCATCAATAGAAGAGCTTAAATGTCATGTCAACACAGATTATAACAGCTGACCTGAGATGTGCCCTGAACAGAGTAAGAGATGCACATTTAGCAGGTAGACAAGGAGTGCAGCATGGGGACCGAGGTGAGGGACCGTACGGGCAGAATGCAAAAGGCTGTATTCAGGCCAATACGGTAGTTTGGGCTCAAGGGAAATTCTATAGTTCTATAGAAAGGGACACTGAGACGTAAGTGACAGCTGTTAGCACTATGTTGGAATTCACAAGTACCACCTACACACTAGCTGTGATCCTGACTCCACTAATGGAAATGTCTTAAACCCAACTGCACATGAAGAGAGAATACAACGTGTGACTGTGTGTGTGTGTGTGTGAGAGAGAGACTGTGTGTGTGTGGGGTACCTTAAGTTCCTCCTCCATCTCAGAAATCTTCCTTTCTAGAGCTCTTCTTTCCTGCGGGGTGGAGAGCAGAGCGGGTTAAAACTCGGGACTATCTCACGGAGACGATCAGCAGAAAGCACACGGTGGTGCAGCCTCTACACACTGCATTGAATAAGGTGGGGGAAGATGGTGAGGGTGTAGCGGTAGCACACACACTTGAACACACGCATGTCTCGTGAGGCGTCTGCAAGCAACAGTCAGTAACAGACTTAAGTATTCAGTGAGAATATCATTTATATGTTCAAGACGATGACATGATCCATGGACAGGGTGGTCTGAATGTCTTTTTTAAACGACAAAAAAAAGACATTCTTGTCTTATAAAAAGTCGTGAAGACAAATGGAGGATGGTCTTAAAGTTACTACAAGGAGTGTTTAACTGGTTGTAACGGTCTCAGTTTAATACCGATGCCTCTGTATGACCTACAGGAGAAGACTGGGTTTATATCTCGTGATTTTTTAATGCCCGTCACCGTCCGATAATCCGCAAAATCAGACTAAACCATTTGCAGGTTCTCCAGAAATTTCATCAGCGCCGAATCCAGCAGAAGGGGCCGGACCCCGATCCAGATCTGCGAGGCACGGGAGAACCAGAACCAGGACTGAGAGGGGTAGACTGTCAGACCCCGCTGGAGTAAAATGAGGTTTCCTAAAGAGAGTCTGGTGTTTGGAAACACTACCGCTTTTGTCCACAGGGACCGCCAAAATCAACACGGAATTAAAGTTCCTTGTAGCAGCTTTAAATGCGTTTTAAGAGTAATGGATGGATTGGTTATGGTTTCACGGCTACACAGCTCTGCAGCTGAAGACGTCAGCATTATTACTGAATGAGTGAGACAAAAAAACAAACAAAAAAACCAAAAAAAAACAACAAAACATGAAAACACACACACACACATGCACAGCAAATCAACCATCTACAATTGTTCTACTTCCTGCATGAATTGAGATAAACACTTTCTCACACACACACACGAAAAGAAAGAAGAGAGAAGAGGTGACCACACGCTGCCTCTGAGGCTTTAAACACAGGTGAGAGAAGTTGGCGGTGTTCTGGGTGGCGAGGAGGGAGGAAGTCCCTTTGACCCCCGACTACATGTGACAGCCAGCAGCAGAGAGCAGACCGATACAGAGAGTCAGGTTAAGATCATACCACTACCCAGATGATATTGGGGCCTGCTTGTTACCTTCAGACATAAACCCATTGGTAGTGTTACCAGCATGTTTGAAGCAGGGCGGATTTATCAAAAACAACACAAGGACTTCTGAGTTCTAGGTTTACTTTGAGAGACAGAAGTTATACATATCGTCAGTTCATAGTGTCACCAAACAAAAGGACATTTGTTATCGAGCTTATTAAACTGTCGTTACCCTTTTCTCCATCTCAAGCTGTGATCGGTCGGCATAGCGTTCCTGCCTCTGCAATGAGAAAGAAACAGTTCTCAGGAATCCTAAATCATCAATACTGATCAGCTGACGCAGAGAGAGCTCGGTGTACCTGTGTGGCCTTCTCTAGTTGTAGCTTCAATTCGGCCAGCTCCACGTCTGTGTCACGTAACTGGGCCTTCAACTTCTCGTTCTCAGCTAAGATCTGCTCGTAGAGCTGAAGGGAGGAGACGAGCAAATCCAACAGGCGACGTGTGAGACGAGTTTTTGGGGGTTATGCAGTACCGGTGCTGGGATTAAACCCAGGATCCGGAATGAGCCGACGCATCGGTTCACGTTTGTTTCACACACCTTCTTGTAGTCAGTGGCGTCGTCTCTGTCCAGTCGGCTCGAGTACGTCCTCCGACTCTCCCCGTAGCCACGGCTGAAGAGAATGTCGTTGCGATCTATTGATGAAGTGCTCTCGTTCCTGCAGCGGGAACAACAGGCGGTCGTTTTAAATACAGAGAACATACGAGAGGTAACAAGAAAGAGCAGAATAACACGAAGGGGGCAAAACATACCTGGACAATCTGTCACTCTGTAAGAAAGAAAAAAAAGGAAAGCGGATGTTAATGTTGATTAACATCTCTCACACACACACACACACACACACACACACACACACACACACACACACAGACTTATTCCCAAACAGCTGCCATGCAGCAAAGTGCCTCCAGACCTGCTGTGCTTTGTGAAACGGGGCCTGACATCAGATAGGGAGGGCCGGGCTTCCAGCTATTTTAAAATGGCGGTGAGCTTCCTGCGGCGGACAGAGGGCGGTGACACGACAACGCTACCGTCTGAGTCAAGAAGTCCTGAAGCCTCCAAGGGAAAGGAACAACGGACGAGTTCAACTGATCAGATAAACGGACAGTTTGGCTCCATTCAGAGACTACAGATGGAAGACACAGGCGAATCATGACTGGTGAATAACTAAAAGGTATATAACCGGAGTCTTGATTTCATCCAATAAAGTTCAACACTTTGCAATGTAAACTTTTAAAAGATATTCTCTGCATTGCTCAAACATTGTATTTTTACGTTTCGGTGCTTGTACTTGAGAGTGCCAGGCAGGAATGCTTTCCAATCTCCATGCGGAGATAATTGCTCGTTGTCCATTTAGCGCCGTGTTGCTGCTGCTCCACCCTTTCTTCCGTCCTACCGAGAGTGAAGCGGTGTGTGTCCCTGCTGACTGTACTCCACTACTGTCTGCTCTCTGAATGAGAGTGTCTTTTGCAGCGATAACACAGACAGGATGTTCTTCCAGCCAGCAGTATTTTCACAACACTGCGCTTTCTGCTCTTCCATGGAGCTTCCAAAAGCTCATGGATAGTTTTTATTGTTTATTTCAGGGACTAGAAGAGCGGTTAGTTCATGTCTCACATGTTCATTTAGCCTATCGCTGGTTCAAAGTCTTATTTAGTGACTTCAGATGAGCACAAACAGCACAAACTGAGGGTTGAAAAGGGTTTCGTTGCTCCTAAATCTCATTTTAAATTGGAAAAACTCTCCTTCGTGCGTGTGTGGTCTGACCCCAGTGACCCAGACTTCCTTGCCTTTGTATATCTGCATGTTTTTAAAACCCACTGATCTATGGCTGAGGCCACTTTTGGTTTGCAAGGTCACAGCAGCAGCCAGACAATCAGCAGAAGATGGAAACGACGAGGGAACAATAAAAGAAAATCAAAGGCTGCAGACGGTGTGAAGGGAAGATTGGTGGGAGGGGAGGAAATCATAGCTGAACAGGAAGGAGAAGTGGATATCAAAGACGACTGGACCTGCATGGCCTTGACTTCATGAGAGGAGACATGAGGAAGCACCAGGACAGAGAATAAATGAAGGAGGGCAAGAATCAAACGGAGGTCGGGGCCACAGAAGAAAAGCAATAGGACTTTGGTTTTGGCTGGAGGGCTTAAAAGCCAGTTTGATCTACTTTCTACGTGTGTGTGTGTGTGTGTGTGTGTGTGTGTGTGTGTGTGTGTGTGTG
>NW_022280051.1:4175464-4177706 GCF_004355925.1 Anarrhichthys ocellatus | reverse complement strand
GTGTGTGTGTGTGTGTGTGTGTGTGTGTGTGTGTGTGTGTGTGTGTGTGAGAGAGAAGAGTTACCTGTGGCTCTCCCTTGGTGCTGCCTTCCTCTGAGTCCGACAGCTGATCAGGGTCATTTTCATCACCCTGGAATTAAAAAAACACAGGTAACAAAGAGTTACCCTTCAACTGATCAAGAGAGGAAGAGAAAGTGTTATGAACCGCTGCACCTCATCAAGAGTGCTTTAAATACTTATGATGACCAAAGTCTCTTACATCTTGGGTCCAGAAGGAGACGCCGGTGGAGCGCCTCTTCTCGCGGGGCCGCCTGCGATCCCGGATGGAGCGAGGCTGAGACTTGTCCTCTCCCTCCTTCTCCTCCTCCCGTTTGTCTATTTCTGTCCAATCGAGGAGAGACGACAGCAGGTTAACAAACACACGTGATACCAACATCACAGCATATTAAAAGACAGAATAAAGAGATGACAGCCTGTGTAAACTTACAGTAACAGCATGTACTACAATATTAGATCTTTAGTCAACTCCTCAATAAAAGGAGAAGACCAGGAGTTTGCATATTTAGACATCAACATTGTGCAAACGCTCATACAGTAATCCTAACAGGAATTCAAAGTGAAAAACAGAAAAGTTCACATCAAACAAGGCAGTGACTTGACTTCAAAAGACACGATGAGGACAACAACTCGGCTTGGCTCGAGTTCAGAGGGGAAATAAAAGGCCATTGTGTTCGCGGGAGAACAAAGAGGTCAGTGTTTCCTTCTGCCTTCAGTTTTCCCAGATATGCTTCATGGGTTTATTTGTTAAGAGAGGAGTGACTGAATATTAAACACAACCCAATCCCTCTCTGTCTGGAGGCCCTTAATCAGCATGTGGCACAGCATGAGAATGTGGACCGAGCGGTTTTCTCTCTGTCTCTGAGACGCTTCACTGAGATCAACACGTGTTTTTATTAATAGATTTTTGTGAAGTCCGTCTTCCATTTTGGGTTGATTTGCAGTGTTGTTACCACAGCTGGATATTCCACTGTTAAATCGTGCTTTCACAATGTGACGCACATCTGCATCTGCAGAACAGCCAATAGGAGCGTTCTGTCTCTGATCGGTCAAAGCCTCCCGTCACGGAGCCAAGAGACGGTGCAGATGTCTAGTTTTCTCTCAGACCACTTGAATTACAATATGCTGAAAGGTTTTTATGGATTTTTTTTTACCCAATGATGGCAAAAATAAACTTCCCTCCCCAGCTTTAAGATAGCCAATGCTGGCTTTTAACCTATGAGCTCACCTATTTAACAGCACACACACAAAGAGACCGGATCAGATAGAAGTTTTGCAACACCATCTACGTAGTGAATGTAAAGCGGATGAATAGATCCGGTCAGGAAGGAGCTGCTGTAGAGGTGGATGTGGATGGGGAGAGGCACCGACCTTTTTCTGTGTCTCTGGAGGAACGGCTATAGGAGGAGGTGATGCCCGTGAGACTGTTGGGCCTGTTGAGGGAGCTGGAACTGGAGGACAAAGCGGTGCTAGTGTACGGGGTGGAGGCAGTGCTGACTGTGGAAATGGCCGAGGTAGAGGAGGAAGACGAAGGCCGGTAGCGCTGGTAAGGAGAGATTAAATTCAGATATTTAAGGTGTATATTAAAGGTGTCGATACAGTGATTGGTTGGGCTGTAACAGAAACTCACCTCTTCGAAGCTGCGGTACTTCGATCGGTAATCGTCTTCCTTGACCTCCATCTCTTTCTTCTCCTCCTGCTGCTTCTCCTTGTCCTGCTTCTCTTTCTCCTCCTTCTCCTCCTCTCGGGTCTTTGGGGTACGACTCCTGTCGATTGTTTTCTCCGCCTCTTGCAGGTCAGTCAGCGTCACACCCTGCAGGAAGAGAGTAATGCACCATCTTTAGAATCTGAATTCTCTACATTTTTTGACTTATTCTAGTTATAAAATTCATAAAAATCATCCGTCTGATTTGTGCTTTACAAGGTTAGTTTTAAAAATAAAACATGTCTCAAATAATCAAATAGCTCTTGATTAGAAAAGAAGACCCGTCATCCTGATGTGGAAAGCTGTCATTTTACGTGTTGGTAATATCGGTTCACTAACCTGGGTGGACCTCCTTGACTGTCGAGCTTGTCTGGAGCGAGCTTTCCTCTGGGACTCTGACTCCTCATCTCGCACTGGCGTCAGGTATGACCTAACACACACACACACACACACACACACACACACACACACACACACACA
>NW_022280051.1:4109487-4175454 GCF_004355925.1 Anarrhichthys ocellatus | reverse complement strand
ACACACACACACACACACACACACACACACACACACACACACACACACACACACACACACACACACACACACAGTTAATCATTTTGGAAATAAGAGCAAAAACACTCTAGCATCAGATGAGTGCTGAGATGGGCAAACTGGATGAACACAATACATCTGGCAATTGTAATTGTTGTGTATGGTAGTATGCCACCGAACCATAATGACAAAAACAGTCACTTTAACCTTTCTTTTAGGCAACAAAATACATTTTGTGTAACGTGAAGCAGCTATCTACATCAGGAAATGTTTGCGGATGAGGATTTCCTGTGATGAAATGTTTGAGCTTCCTAAGATAAAGCTTTATAACCATTTACAAACTTGAGGTCACTGTGGTGAAAGAGGATACAAACGTCTTTGGCTACAGTATCGCACTCCACCCCACTCATGCAAACTCTCTCCTCTCCTCCCCACTGTGTGTACAGAGTTCAACATCACTCACTCACTCACTCACTCGCAAGACACAGAACAACAACAAGAACAACAACATGATGCTACAGGACTAGTGCGTTTGTGTTACCGGCGTCTCTCAGAGCCAGTGACGATGCCCGTGGTGGTGGTGGTGGTAGATATGGCGCTGGTGGTAGTGGTCGATGTGCTGGTCGTAGTGGAGCCGGTGTTCATCGTGGGGATGACTGCAGCAGACTCCTTCTCCTTGTCCTTTTCTCTCTCTGCACTCTCCTCTGACCAGTACCTGTTTGCACACACAAGCATTTTTAGAAAGAACGGTATCTCCTCCTTCCAGGTCTGGCTGATGGCGGTGCTGTTCGTGTACCTGCTGGTGAGACTGGTGGAGCCAGGGCGGGTGGAGGAGCCCAGGCTGGAGAGCAGGCCGCGATGGCCAGTGGGCGAGGTAACAGATGAGGAGGTGGTCGTCGTGGAGGAGGTGGTCGAGGAACTCAGGTCCTCGTGTCTTCTGCCAAAAGAGCCGCTGGAGGACAAAATGTCCAGATGTAAAAACACATGCAGTCAGCAGAAAGCCAGAGTGATGATACAAATGACAGCCATGTTGATCGCAATCATTTACTCAAGATGCTCTTTTTATTAACCGAGATAATTAGTGGATGAATTAGATATCAGCACCCTTATTGACATCTAGATTGTGACTGCATAAGAGAAAAAGAAGGTTCTTAAAGTCAAAACAACCATCTCTTTCCCGATAATCATTTGGACATTGAATGCAACACGGTCCACATGGTGGGCCCTCCAGCGGAGCAGGGACACACAGTCAGAGAGGACAGACGGGTGTAGAGAGGGCGGGGCCCCGGGCGAGGCTGGTGTACCTGCGGTAAATGCTGTAAGACTGGTAGTGGGAGGTGGGTGGCTGCCAGGGTTTAGTGTTACAGGTGTTAGGGTCCAAGCTGGAGGTGGACGAAGACTTGGCTGGCACGTCCCGCGTGCTGCCGCTCCGCCCTAGTGCTAGCGTGTGGGACGTGCTGCCGTGTTGACAGGCGGGTGGGCGAAGAGAGGGCACGTTAGCGGTGGAGGCGCACGCACATACACACGCGCGCGCACACACACACACACACACACACACACACACACACACACACACACACACACACACAGTACAAGAAACGCACACATTTTAAGACTATCAAGCTTTGACAAACTGTTGGTGCATTCATGTCATATGGGGATCAAAGCAACAGAGAAGTTTTCATGAATTAAATGGTGTTTGGAGAAGCCATAAATTAAGGTTTTTGTATTGATTTTTTGATTGCAAACACCTTGTTCAGTTAACACACAGGTCACTGGTAATTTAAAGAGATACAAAATTAATTAATATGGATGAAATGTTTTTCCCACATGATTTGAATGCATCATAAGTCCATGTCTAAGTTTTGTGCCACAAACAACTGTATGAATTTGATTGATGTGGGAGTCAGACAGGTGTACAGGCTCGTTAAAATGCAATGAGTAATGCATTGCAAACTCAGTGGCACATCAACCTGACAGGACAGGTACAGTCATGCAACAGACTGTGGCAGTGACGGAGAAAAGCCTTCTCAGCTGTGCATGGAAGCATGTACGTACACATCTCTGGTGACATAAACCGAGCCAAATGTACAGCGGATGATTGATAAACAACTATCAATGCTGTCTACGCAGTGGCTTTAGTTCAACCTCACAGCGGATGTAAACATATCAGACGGAGCAGCGATCTGACGATGAGATGAGGGGTGGAGGTTTGCCGGACTTTTGTATCGCAGCGGAGGCTAACCTGCGCTGGTAGCTGGGGGTTCGGTTGGTGGAGGCGCTTCCTTCGCTGTTCTTCAGGTCGTCGTCCCAGCGCCGCCGGGTGTACGAGCCGCTGCGTATCAGAGCAGTGGAGTCCCTGGGGAAGCACAAGCTACAATAGAACCTCAGGCTTTCCAAACAGATACTGAAACAGATACTGGAGATGTGTACAAATCCACCGCTGCCCAACGTAACAACCTAACTAAAGACACTTTTTAGGGCCGCAGAGGCCTATTGCCTGCAACACATAGCAGTGGACAGCAGGGGGCGCTCGTGCCAATGCATGTTTGCACAGAGCCACAGTTTCACCTGTTCTCCTTCTCGTCAATGTCTGAAGTACTGGCGAGTCTCCTGGGGATGGTCGGGGCCACGTAGGCGAGACGAGTTCCTTTATCCTTTTCCTGCAGACAGGGGACAAAAAAACAAAAAGGATCTACGTTATGGAAGATTTGTTTTATCATTAAAAAGGATCTAGGATGGAGGATTTATTCCTTTTCAAATACATACACATATGGGAAGAAAAGAAGCTCATTATGGCTAGAAGACATTTTATATTCTATACAATAGTTGACCTTCTCTTTCTCTTTGTTGTCCAGAGAGGAGGAGAGGCGAGGGCTCGAGGCCGAGCGCATCACCCCGGTCGTGTCCTTCTCCCGCTGAGCCTCCTTGGTGGCGGTGATCTCGGCCAGCGCCCCGTAGCTGCCCGTCTTCCTCAAACCCAGCCGCCACGACGCCGGAGACTCGTCCTTCCTCTCCTCCTCCACTTTAGTCGAGACCTTTCCAGCAGGCTGAGTGGGCTGAGAGGGAGGAAGCGACGGCGGTTTTAGTGTGCAAAGTAACCGCTAAAAGTAGTGCGAAGATGTTATGTTAGTCACGTTGGTGAGTAACACAAAAGTCAACCAGGTGAGAAACGGTTTGGATTAATCTCCAGGGGCTGCAAAGAGGAGACCATTAAGAGGACATGCCAGTTAGGAGATCACATCCACGACTACCGGACTAAAAGTTATTTCAGAGTAAGTGCAATTCTCAAAATATGATAATTATGTAGCGCAACTAAAACCCTTGGGATTTTGATTTTGATAGTTTTCAGTTCTGGTGACAAATTATAATTTCTTTAAGAATCGATGCACACAGTAAACAAAACACAGACACACTGTGAAAGCACAACCAGGACAGTCCTTTTTTGTGTGAAAACAACACCATGTGGGGTTGAGGAGTGAAAGTCAGCATCACCGGGGCGGTTAGAGTCAGTGCACAGGTGCATGTGGGATGAGAGAACAACTCTGGTGCACACCAATGCCTCACCATAGGTTTTTTGGGCGCTAGAGAAATGCCAGTTTTGCGCAAGCCTTGACGCCACAATGCAGGACAGCCTGGCTCCGCCACAGGCATGAGGGGAGTAACACAATCAAACTAAAGCCGACCGAGACAAGAGCCCAGGGGTGAGGAAAGACGCAGAGAGAAGGGGAGGGCAGGGAGGAGGTCGACACAGAGAAAAAGCCAGAATAAGACAGAAGCAGCAGCAAAAGAAACAAACTTTACAGCAAGGACAGATCTTTTTGTTTTAAAGGCGTAGTCACACCACACAATGCTTACTGCCAAACCAGTTGGAATAAGTGACATTTGGTAGTGTCAAAACCTGGATGTTGTTAATGTTTATTCTCACTCTTGTTAGACAAGAAGACATTGTGATGTGTGAGCACGAGGCTTCAAAGCAGGACTGGAAACAAGGAGATCGAATAGAAGCAGAAAAAAAAGAAACAACATTTAGAGAGTCTTGGAGAGGCGGCCATTGATCGCAGGACGTTGACTAAACGGTGCCGGTTCAGAGAGAGCGAAGGCTGTAAAGGAACCCTCCTCTTCACTGACTGTCAGGGCTTCTATTCAGGGTTTAGCTTTTAGTTCCAAATGTTAACTGGCCACACAAAATACTTAAAAGTAGCCCTCTGTTTGAGTTTAGAACAAACTCTCATGACAAATAAGACAAGCAACTTCTGTTGATCGTATAAAAAAAATAAATAAATAAACAAACTTAGTATTATCCTATTTTTTTGGGATTTTATTGCTTTTGCGCCTTGTGTCCCCGTTATTAAATACATGTTTTATTGATTTGTTTCTCTTGTGAAGCACTTTGAGCTGCATTTTATGCTATGCAAATAAAGCATATTGTTATTATCAATAAACATTATGTCACATTAAGTATTTGTTTAAACATGTGGACTTATGAAGCAGACAATCCCTTGGAAGAAGTCACCAGGTTCACTGCTTGGCCTCATTCTGCCAGCAGAGGGCAGCAGACTCAAGAGTGGGAGAACACCGTCATGCGAGCCCTTGTTCTATTCCTAACAAACCCTCTGACTCCACTCCGGCCTCCTAGTTTCCCAACAGTCTTATAGTAAACTGTTGACACCATTCATGCAGCCCGGTGCCACGTTTGTTGAACGCCACCGTCAATTTGTCGTAAATGTCATTCTCGGGGCCTCCGTGACATTTGTTAGCCGTGTGTGCTCATTGTACTGCAACACCGAGAGCAAATCACAAGCGGGGAACTATTTCTGTGATGGGCTGGAGTCTGAACTGCAAACTCATTCACAGAAACGTCAGCCGACTGTGAAATTAGGTTTGTGTTCAAGGGGGAGGAAAACTAAATAGATGGTGAATTTCACTGATCTGTGTACAGAATGAGGCAGCCACATGTCTCAGAAGAGCAAAGCTGAGGCACTACTTGAAGGGGTTTGAGGGGAGAACAGTGACGTGGTTACATCACGGCATTTAAATTCATTTTTAAAACCAATCAGCTGCTACTTTGAGTGAGATCCGTCTGTCTTTTGTTTTAATGGCAGTACTGCGACAGCTGTCTGCGCAGGGTGGGATGCTGAACACTCGTCCACCAGGTCGCACCTTATTTACCGGTGAAGTGGGGGTTGTCACCTGGTTGGTTGGGCTGGTTGGAGGCGACACGGTGATGCCGGTCGGGGCGGGCGTCGTGCTGTTGCTCACCGACGCTGACGGCTTGCTCTTGTCTGGAGGGATCAGAAAGAAAAGAAAATGAGACATGTTCTAATGAAAACATGCTCCGTGAGAATTATGGGAAATGCTCAGTCTTCAGACCGGATTTACTGCAGTCTAAAATTAATCTCACTCACTCACTCACACACACACACACACTCTCTCTCACACACACACACACACACACACACACACACACACAGTACCTGCTTCCGTCTCCGACTCTGAATCCTCGTCGTCCTCTTCCTCACTGGAGCAGCTCGATTCGTCCTTCTTCCCCTCCTCTCCTTCATCCACCTTCTCCGGTTCCGAGGTCTCGATGCGTGGGGCGATCTTCTCTGGCTCCAGAAGCACCGTTTCTTTGCTGCAACACACACACACACACACACATTTAAACACCATCAGTACAGAACCACAGCATCAGTGTGGTGCAGTATTTCTGGAACAGCAAGAGAAAACACAAGTCAAAGTCACAGATACAATATAAAATATCGAAACTTTCACTTATGCCTGTGCCTTAATAATCATAACACTCATTTAGTGGGCCATTTCCGTTGATTATTTCTCCACCATCAAACTATTTACCTCTTGAGCGGCTTCAGTGATTGGTTGTTGTCCCCGGTGGTTGTCGTTTCAATCAAAGGAGATTTCTTAACGTCTTTCTTGTCGCCTATCAGCTGGAATAAAGAGAACAAAGCAATTCTAACAGAGGAAAACGCAGCAAGGCGAATGAATCTGAGTGAAAATGTGTGAATCTCCTTCCAAAAACATGTTCACAGAACTTTATCCACTGTTAAAACAACATGACAGCATTGTTGTGTCCAGATAGAAGTCACCGGTCACATTTACGTACCAGATTCTGTTTCTTTTGTAGTTCTTCTAAGTATCCAAGAACATCTTCGTCTGCTACGTCAAAAGCTGTCTGGCCCTGAGGGAAAGAAATAAAACAAAAGTTATCTAAAATATAGACTGCACAGCACTCAATGACAGGACTCATGACAGTTCCTCACCATTTTATTGATGAGATCCATGTCACATAGATTCTCCACCAGTATCCTACAGGCCTCCTCTTTGCCCCAGTGTGCCGACGCATGTAGAGGAGTCCAGCCATCGTAGTCCTTAATATTTACATCATACCCTGTTTGGATTAAAAGCCTGAGAAACGACGGAGTGGAAGAGAAAGAGAGAGGGAACAAAAAGGTGTTAGAATTTACAAGTCTTGTCTTCTGTCAAGGCGCTGACAGCGTCCAGGCTTTAAGAAGTGCGTCCAATTTGTAACCTCAGATCAGATTTATGATATGCAGAGTCCACCCTCTAAACACATGGACACACAATCTGAAAATCTTAGTCATTGCTCAGCGAGAGCAGAATGATTTTGGCAAATTTGAGAACTCTAATATTTCAGCCCATAAATCTGTCGTGATGGGGGAAACGTTTAGATCCCCGTCTTGTACACTGTAGCGGCGCTAAACATCAGAGATCTTAGAGCTATCTATGGCAGTAGAGTTTGCTGGCTGGCCTCCCCAGACCAGAGGAACAGGTGGCTGTGTGAGCAGCCCACAGAGAGGATGCCAGAAGATCGCATCGACAAGAAGCAGAGACCAAGATATGTTTGGCGTTAGCAAAGAAAACACGCGATGCTAGGCCTGTAAATAGTATTTATACAATGCAACAAACAGTAAAGGCTTTATGCAACAACAAGCACACAATGAGCCATCACGCTTACTTTAAAACCTCGACGTATCCCTTCGCAGCAGCTACGTGGAGCGCCGTTCCTCCGGACTTGGTGTGCCGGCTGTCTTGGATCTGGCCGCTGTTGAGCCACTGCCGGGCGTCCCTCAGCATGACCCGCTCCTCCTCTTTCCGGGCCGCCTCGATGTCCACCCCTGGTGAGAGACGGAGGAGGAAGGAACCGTCAGAGGGGCATCGAGGGATTACCTGCTACTGAGGGAGCACACTGGACCCAGACAATCAACAAGCACATTGAGGTATTAATAATGTCTTATTAAGACAATGGTGTTTGGAATACATTACATTAATATGAGACTATGGATTACAGTAGAGAGAACAGGGAACCCATGAACCTTTGTGCTTTTATTGACGTTGAAGACGCGACATTATCCTAGAAACACTAGAGGGTGTTGTAGAGCACTCAGCAAAAAAATAAAAATAAAAATCTTGTGCCAAACTTCTGTCAATTTTCCTATAACGTCTGCAAAAACACAGGCCTCATCCAGTGAAGTGGGTCAATATGTCTGCGCTGTAAGCTGCATGCAGAGCAAACAGGCCTGTATTGTCTTGTTGACACCTGGCTGGAACACGAGACGGGCCTGAAACGCACCGCTGCATGAGTCGCTGACTCGTCAGCTGAGTGTTAACTGTGTGGAGCTACATAAACAGTGATCCACAGACAAGCCAAGACTTCAGCTGATCTTATGGGTTTTTGTTCTACCCCCCCCACAAGGATGCATCATCGCTTATTTCCTCGACACTCTAGGAAGCTTCAAGATTGCCTCGAGCTTTTTGAACCAATGAAAGAGGACATCTGTGTCTGCTGCACGTTTGGCTTAAATAAAAAGTGCAAGCAGAGGAGAACTTCAGCTGGAGAGGAGCAGAAATCTGTTCAGCAAGAAGAGGACGCTTGGTTCCCAAACAGTCACTAAGACACCCGCTATGAAAGCTTTTGCTCTCAGGATTTCACCTACAAGTCTTAAATATCAGTAGAATCCACTTTCCAACACAGGCTTGAATTGAGCTCTGGAAGCGTAATATTCTGGCTCGTTTGAAACCGGACGTGCTCATTGGTGGGCTGAAGTCCAAGAAGATGACTCCGTGTCCGAGTTCATGTTTGACTGGGTTAAAAGTCTCATCGCAAACATTTAAGACACTTTAACAACAAATGAAAACGCAGTGCATACATGCTACGGAGGAAGCTGAACCCAGACTTCCTCAGAGCAGGCAATGGGAGCTGGCCAGGTAGGCCAGCGTCCCCGTGATCTCTTGGGAAGTAGCCCACACTGGGTCTATAAAAAGCAGGAGCCTAACGGCCTCCAAGTAGAACTACAGAACAAGAAGAGTGGAAGCGTTGGCAGCCGTTCAAAGTTGAGTTTTTATAAGGAGAACAGCACATCAAAGAGAAAATCCAACAGACCAAAAAAGGACTTGCCTCTTCCTTCACCTTACCGACAATAAACCTACAGTAAAATAATGCAATCTCTACAGAAATATAGAAAGAGATACTGGCTTTTTAGAAATAAACAAATTGTTTTATTCTGCGCTAAGAGGAAACTACTTCACCTAATCGGGGATCGAGAGGTTGTCTCTGCCAAGGGGGCCACTCGCTAACAAGTTTAACCTCATGACTGGTATCTCTTTGAGAGGAGAAAATCACATTGCAATCATACAGAAGCGTTACACAACAGCTAGTTGCATAATGCCGCCTGCTACCTCTCGCACAGAGAGAACTGAGCTGTGGATTGTCTGCAGCTGCCCCGAGGTTAGGAGGAGCAGTGCAAATACACTCTTCAGTGTTTTTTTTTTTTAAATCACAAAAGCAGTTAAATAAGCAACAAGCACACATTAGAAGTCTATGAACATTTGTTTTTTTGCACCCATTACTGCTGGATCTGAAGAGGAGGGAGCGTGCGGACGCTCCAGAACCGGGCAGCTCCTCTGTTCTGGCAAATTAAAGCCGTCAGCCGCGATGCTCGAAGTTGGGCTGGGTGCACGTCTAGCCGTCGTGATGTAACAAGGGAGGAGGAGCGCAACATGCAAAGCAGCGCCGGTGCCATGTGCTTTGAAAACACTGGGACTCACCGCTCACAGAAAGCATGTTCCTCAAAGGTTTCCGGAGATACTACACAGCAAACACTGATGCACAATACTCTTAAAACAGTGTGAATATAATGGAGTATTACATGGAGACTGTGCATCTTCTGACCCACAGTACAAGCCTATCATATACTACTAAATAGGGCTTACAGGACTGGTTTAGACACTGCATTTAACACCTTACTGTAAACTATCGAGGGCCGAGGTTATAAAATACAGCATGCTGTGGTAAAAGAGAGAGAACGTAAAGATTGCTTTAAGATGGTGCCACAGAGAAGGGTAATAAGCCAGCCGACCTTTATTAGTGAGCAGAGGAGCACCCCTCTGGCCCGGGGCCAGTTTACACGTCTGAGCGTGGCCCCTCACCGTAGGGGAGGGCCTTTCATCGTCTCAAGAATGCCCCCCGGCACAAAATAGAAAAGACTTCTCAGTTTCGAATCATCACATGAGTGCTGAAAACACGGCTGGGCCACTTGTTCTAGATTATGTAAGTTGTATTCAAGCAAGCAAGTGGGGGGCGGGGGGGGGGAAATGATGAATAGCAGCAGGTGAGAACTCAGATTCTATTTGACAACATACTCGTACGTGCATGAAACACACATCGGGCCCCGACCAGCTATGTATGCTGCCATTTACATAGTTTTTCATGGAAGCATTTCTGCGCTGGGAGGGAAGGACGACCCGGAGGTTTAGGGTCGATGACGTCTTTAATACGGTACCTTGTCTGTTGATCTCATTCTGAAGGAGCTCCTCCATCGCCTCCTCTTCAGCGATGTCCAGAGGTGTCTCTCCTTCACTGTTCACAACTCCTACACTGGCACCCTGGCTGATGAGATACCTGCAACAACAACAACAACACAAACATGTTTTAGGTTTTGAACCAAGGGAAAGGAGGAGGTAGAGACAACCGTCACTTCCTTCAACTGCTGAGGAAACATTTGAAGGACAGGAGCTCAAAAAAAAAAAAATAAATAAAATTTTTTTTAAAAAAGGAGGGCACGTGAGTGGCACAAATGCAGACCGGTGTGTGCCATGGATGTTTACTACTCTCCACTTTGTCTTGAAGTACAAAGCTACAGATGCAATCGAAGCATTCATTTGCTACCGAGGAATGGAGCATCAACTAGGTCAGGGGCTCCCTGAGGTCCCCAACTGGCGCACCGGATCCGGACCCAGGAACTAAAAACCGATAGATAATTAATTTGGAATTATACATATTGGGCACTGAGTTTAAATTTTAACCGGCGCGTCTTATTCAGCCGTTACGGCACTTGTTCGGCGGTGCAGGAAACACACCGACCAATGCATTGCAAATCACATCACGTGATGCAGCTCAGCCAATCAAACATGAGTATTCTGACAAGTTTCCTGACTCGAGCGAGGTTTACACACACCGTGACACACGGGGCTGAGATGAGGAAATAGAAAGAAGAGCAGGGAAATTGCACTAATCGAAGAAGTTCTCTCACATGACGTTCAGAGAGAATATAATTTATAAGCAAGAATGAACAGAATATGTTAATTATTCCCACAGGCAGTTAAATCCTCTACCCCCGTCAAGTGCTTTTCCCTGCAGGTGGCTAATCATGATTTTCAGACCCACGCCCTCGGTAAACTATCAATGGATAAATTCAAAAAAAGAAAAGTCACGGAGGAAAATAGAGTTTAACTCTGCGTGGACGTCTATATTTGCTTTCACTGCCAACGATGCTGACTTACCTGTATGCTTCCAGAACAAGCACACAGCATGTGCTGAAAAGTGTCACGCTGGAGATGAGCGACAAAGAGCGAATTCTCCTCTTCATAAGAGTTTGATATTGTTATATCAGGTAAAATTGCAAAAACAATGTCAAGAATTGTCTTTATTCTTGGTCTATATTTTCATAAATACAACAAACTATAGTTTTTGTATATATAATATAACTATATATACAACTTTATAAGCTGTGATATCAAATAGCTTTTGCGGCTCCAGACGCATTTTATTTGGTGGAAAATGGCTCTTTGGATAGAAAAGGTTGCCGACCCCTTAACTAGGTCATCTCCAAAGTCCGTGTCTGCGTGGCCATTCACAGACCAGGAGTTGAACCATAAAACCCTTTAAATAACAGCAGACAACCAAAACACACATTTAACACTGTGATTTAACCCTTTATATCTTTGTCTGCCCCCAGCAGAGATTCAAGACTTCAACATCTGGACTTCAGCTGCTTCTAGTTAAAGCTGCGGTGAGACTCAGGCCCTTGTCATTTGACCAACACACCACTTGAAACGGGCTCAGTGCTTATGACTTAACTTTACGTCTCCTTGATTGGACTTTCTATTCTGCCTATTTTGGGTGAACTCTACTTGGATTGATGGCTCTGTGATGTGTAGCCCCACTGTGGGATTCTTAACCAACCCTAGCATTAGATGGCTGTGGTGACAGCGAGGGCTTAAGAGTCCCGCTCCGGAGTTCCCGTTACTGTGAACGAGGATGCTGGGAGCTGCTGGGTGCTCACCACCCACATCTCGTTGCTGAGCTTTCACTCTATGACATGATTTCTCCATTAGTCACCCGTATCAGGCCGACCACTTGACCTTTTCATTCATTATGCGACAACAAGAAACGTCTTGTTTTCTGTAATACTAGCCCAGTGTTGTGCTGTGTTCAAGACGCCTGCTGCACACAAACTTGCAGGGTTTGAGAAGTTAACACTAAAATCTAAAGGCTAAAACATCATTTCTTTGCATTATTGCTCAAAACATCTGTTACACTACAACATAAACACCATGCAGAAACTACTTGCTTTACTACTGTAAAGTTTATCTTCTTACATCCAGTTGCACTCGTTACGTTTCCCGGTTCCTGTAATGTAACACAGAAGTAAAGCAGGTCACAGCACACTCCCAACATGCTGAACAATGAGTACGACGGAGCTCCTTCAGCCTGTTCAAAGATCCTCTGATAACATCTGTGTGTTGTGTTCGGTGCCCTACGAGCAGCCGTCTTACCGGGGGCAAGAAAATACTACAGTGCAACTCTATAGAGCTCCGTCCCAGATACGGTGGCCCGATGTCTCCATTTTTGATTACATAACTCTAACAAAGCGCGTCTGAGCCTCCAAATGAGCCGCTGCTCCGGTCACAAATGTAGGATTATAGCGCTGCGTGAGGCCGGACTGAGTAGACAATCACTCTTGCCAGCACCAATATACAGACAGAGGTCACTAATGGGGGGCTCAGAGAGGTGACCGGACAGCGCAGACCTCAGATGGAGCCTCCACATGTTCAGCCCTCGTGTCACTTTGTGCTTGACAAACCACATGACCGTGTATGGTACCAGATGAACCATACCCCTCAGTTACTTTCACAGTCTGAACTGATAAACAAGATACAAAACAGGATGTAAGGATGAGTTTGCAGAAACCTGATGAAACAGATACTGCTGCTGCTTCTTAGAAACGGATTGAACTGGGTTGTTAAACCTCTCAATACTCACTCCGCTATGTCCAGGTATCCACAGGAGGCTGCAGCGTGTAGGGGGATCCAGCCCTCATTGTCCGGCTGGTTGATGCCGGCTCCGTGCTCCACCAGGAAAGTCACCATGTCAACATTGTCGTCTATGCATGCCTGAGAGAAGGAAATAGAGAGGAGAGGAGTAAGGCCAATGCAAGCAGCAAGGAGCGTGATTTGCCCTGTGTGTGTGTGTGTGTGTGTGTGTGTGTGTGTGTGTGTGGGTGTGTGTAAATGCATGAATTTTTGGCAGCCGGAGCGTTCCCAAAAATGCCTGCACATAGCAGGGGTGCTTGAAATACCACATAACGTAGTACTGCTGATGGAGCCGTTGAGGTGCAGTGTACACTTGTGCAAAAAAGTAAGCGATTAAAATTTTAAAAACACTTTCAAAGACTGCTTTTAGTTTAGCGCTGAGCTTTGCAGATTAGCCGAATAGTTTCTTACGTGTGATAAATCAAAAAAACGTCTGAAATAACCACAAACACGTCTGGCTTCCCTTCTCTTTACACCGAGTAGCTGATGAAGCACTTAAGTTAATCCACATCTGTGGGTGTGCAAAAGTCAAAAAAGACTTTATTTGACATCTTGCCCCCAGAGTTTGGCTCGGCCAGTCGCTGGTGCTGGGGACAAGCTACAGATCTCAGATTTCCCTTAATGTAAATAACATCGGACATTCAAAAGGAAGTCAACACACTGGATTGAAAGCTAGCAGACCACCCACAAACATGTCATGCCAAAGTGTCACCGAATGGGATCAGAAGACAACAGAAGTGGGCGCTTAGCATGCACCATGTCTAATGTTCTTCACACCATCAATGTCGTTAAACCATTTTCTGAAAGCCTTCTGTGCAGCAAACCACACCGTATATGACTGATGACACAATGATGCCCACAGAAATAAATAGCAGCTGCAAGTGGGAGGGATCTATTTTAAGATTCTCTGACGAATGAAGTGGGAGATGTTGTGATTTTACCGACATTATGAAACAGAATTTGCACCGGGGGCGGGCGTACTTTGTGTTTCTGTTGTGCATTTAATCAGCACTCGGCTGTTTCAGTGTAGACAAATGTACCTTTTTGTAAGATCAGTGTTTTATTTGTATTAGACCCACACAGATCTACACCTGGTCTAGAGTTTTCAAGAGGAAAACAATCTGTATTCTCAAATAGCTGTCCCAAAATGATCAACAGGTAACACCATTTAGAGATATCAAAACCAAAATGTTGCCCTCCCCCCCCATCATCACTAGAACACTGTGCCTGGACTGTCTCGCTCTCTCCCCTAGGGTTGCTAGATACACATGAACACACAGCAGCCTCACGTTCGGGGCACACGACTTTCTGGCTGGAATCCTTGTCCAAATTTGGGCCGTTTAGAGCACCGTACATGGCCAGAGCTGAGGAGCGCCTGCAAAAGGCCTCACTGAGCTTATCTGACAGAGTGTGTGTCTGTGTGTGTGTGCGCGCTCAGGCACAGAGTTCCTCCAGGTGCAGATGAACTTGTTAACAGACCGTGTTCATCTGACTTTAATGCGAGGAGGAAGACAGCAACGCAACATATTGCTTTGAAAGTGCTGCAGTCTGCAGCTCTCGTCGCTGGTGAAATGTCACCCTTTGTGAGTTTGTTAGGTCGACGTCACCATCAAGTGCAAATGATGCGGCTGCCCTGTGCCAACACATGGCAGCTTGTGGTCCCCCATCCAAGTCCACACTTTGGGAATGTCAGCAAAGGCAGACCTGTGGTTCAAATAAAGTACCGGGACAGCCGAGACTTCTAAACAGGGTCGGCCACTACATCGTATCGGTTTAAGTCGATATGATGGGTATTTTTCACGGTCACATTCATTTCAAGTCTACCTTCCAGATATTCATTACATGTCATTCCACTTCCTTTTGAGATGTGAAATAACGATACAAGTATGCATCAGGTGATGCAGGGCAACATATAGTGTTTAATCAATCAGCCTTGAATTAGTGTATCAGGCACCTTTTACATTTAAACCGACTTTTCCTTAAAAACATGGATTGCTGCAGCTTTCTGCCTCTCATCTGAAACCCGTCCTCCGTGTCCTCATCTAAATCCCCCCCCTCAGTCATTCCCCACACACTTATTATCTCTTCAAAGTCTTCTCCTTCTCCAGGAATGGAAACAAGCCCCTTAAGGCGAACGCAGCAGCGTTGGCTGTGACCTCCGTCTGCAGTGCGTCACCAGCCTGGCTCCTCCCAGCAGCTATCAGGAGCCCAACAAAGGTAATCCCGTAATGGCTGTGATTGTGTGTGGCTGACAGGTGATGTAAGGGGGCAGCAGAGGCTTTTACAACCCCACACTCGCCTCCGTGGTTCATATACATCTACACAGACAAAATGCTAGATATCGGGCAGCAGGCAGAGTAGCGGAGGGGGATCTGACTACTAATTAAGAAACATCGTGGACTTAATCCCGCGTCTCACACCATCACGATCAGCATGTAGGAGCTGCGCTCGCAGAGAAACATTCAGACATGTTGTGACTCACTGCTCAAGCAGACATGTTGCCATTTAAACCCGTTTGGCCGGTGTGCGTGAGAGCGGGAGAAGCGCGTAAAGCATGACGGCAATAAGACAGACGGCACTGCGCGGTGTGAACTAGAGTTACCGTCAAGTTGCAGTTTACGTCCACGTCATCACTTCATAATTCCGAAAACAATTTGTGTCGAGTCTTATTCTTGAAGACTCAACACAAATTGTGAAGCGACACCAATGCCTGCTTCACATGTGCATGGATGAATTTAATTCATGCTTAGAGTCACAAAGTTACACATATAGTAGACCTGAGAACGCCACAGTAGCTGCATTGACAAAGAGACAAAAGTAGTGACTTGCTAACCACCACGAGGCTGCAGAGTGTTAGAGATCTCTTGATGTGTGCTGTCAGTTTGCCAGCCAGGAGGACAGGATGAGTCCTTGAAGCCCTTTCTGATAAAAGGACCTCCCTAATGGAAGCTGGGGCTTCTGGGAAGTTTACAAAAAAAATAAAAATAAATCCACAACTAACCTAATCAATGGACACATGAAGGTCCTTTGGATTGATTAACAGAGTTTAATGCACATTGTGAAATAAAGATGCCATCATTAAAATTCACTTTAATCCAGCGCTGTAAAGCAGAAACACAACACCACATCTAAAGTTGATTTTGTAGGAACGCACAGTGTAGCAGGATCTTCTGCAAAGCTTCCACAGAGCCTTTTTGATCCGTGAGAGTGTGACAGACTGCTTAGCGTCGTATTTCACGATACAGAACTGCTCCTACCATGTTCTTCTCAAAAACATGGACTCTCAATCGCGGAATATGTCTTCTTAGTTTATGAGCTGGTGTAAGATCAGCCAGATGTCACCGGACAGTCAAAAGACAAAAGGCATCCGGTGGCACTTTATGAAAGAAAGAGAAACCTGTCACCAGCCAGATAGCGTTTATGTAAAGCACATCAAGGAAACATGACACACACATACTGGCCTTACAGCCGGGAAACATACTGTTCATACATACTGTACATCAACATGCAATCAGGCCTCACCTTTGCATTTCAACAGTAGTCATAAATGCAAATAACTCGTCGACAGTGTTTCTGATGTCGACTTGTTTTGAAACAAAATGTTTTAAACGAGTAGAGCTGCACTCGGGTAACAAGTTCCCGAGACAAAACGATAAATAAGGCTTCACATACGTCAGTTAACCGGGGACGAATACAGAAACCACCAAGAGATTAACTTAATAAACCTGTTTGAAGCCAGTGGGGATAAAAATGGAGAAGATTAGGACAGAAACAATACAGTGTCCATCATATGCACCGGTCTAATCCTGAAATAATATGTACAGAACTCAAGCCCGACTCCCTGCTAGCACCACAAAGAAGATGGGCTAAGCCAAATAAAAAAAAAATAAATAAATGCACCCATGACGTGCACCTCAGAAAGGAGGCCAGTCTGTTGCCTCGACAACAAAGCCCAAAAAAGAGAACATGGGTTCAGGCCTCGTCAGGCTTTTGTAAGAAACATAAATAAATAGAGAAAAGGCTTCATTTTAAAGCACACGGGGGTTGCTCGAATGGCCCCTGAAGGCAGCGCAAACAGCAAACCACTGTGAGGAAACATCAAAAAAGCCACTGTTGAAAGGAGCATCTCGAGGTGCCATCTTTGTTTCTAAACATGACTTCTAGCTGTTAGTGGAGCGATTCTCATGACCTTTTCTGGCAACAAAAAGCAGAGATTTCTGGTGCGATTTTGCAGGTGCCACTGCGACTTATAATCTCAGATTTAAATCAATAAAAACACAGTATAGTTAACATAAATAATAAGAGCCGATGTGGTGCTTTTAAGCCAATCACCCAAAAACGGTATCTAATGTGTGAATAACATCTAGAAAAAGTTACTTAGACAAGTAAACACTTTAAAAAGACAGTCTTCTTCATGGTATAGTGAAGGGGTAAAGCTACTGTGTGTGTATGAAAGAGTAGATTTATTATCTCCTGGGCCATCGGGCGGAGAGCTCCGAGCTTAATTTAGCAGCACTCCACATCAAGGAGACACTTGAAGACCCCTCCCCTCCTTGACTTCCTTTAGTAGCACCCTCAGATGGCCAACTCGAGCTGCAGAAAAGCTCCGCTTGTGGCTCCTGCATTGTTTTTACTGCCGAGAGAGAAAGGCAGCCAGCTAAGCCCATTGTGCAGATATTCTACTATTTAATGACGATGGTGCACGGCCACTATATCACCCTTGACTGACAAACCTTTCCACCCCATGTTCCCTCATGGTATCCAGCCTTTATTTGCCGATGGTGGGGAATGGAATTTCGGTTGTGGCGCTCAGTCATTGAATACTGTCACTCTCAGTAACACGTCTGTAGTGAGATGGATGATAGTCAGTAAAGCCAAAACATGATCTGGGTATTGTGGTATAAGGTTACTCAAACATGTACAACATGGAGAGGCTTGTTCGCTGAGGGCTTCCACAATAAAGCTTAGTTCCACAGCACTTGTTTTTCCTCAAAAAAGAAATAAAGACCCGTTTTCTCCCATATAAAGCAACAGTGTGGACAACAAAGCAGCCTCCTCTGGAGCTCAGAGCTGGCCTCTCTATAGTAGTACAACTTCTATCTGCAATCACCCAAACCTAGTAAGCAGCACGGCCCTGGACGAGCATACCAGTGGAGAAATTCCCAGATAAGTAATACTCCTAGCCTTGGGGCTCTTCAGGCATCAGCGCTCTGGCCACTCCTCGCTGGGCTACGTCATCGGCTCAGAGGCACGCAGCCACTTCCACAAAAGGAATTCCTTCTTGCCGCCTGCATGTAAGTATGAGTGCGTTACGCGTCTGCGTTTAGACAAAATCAGCCCAGACAATGAAAGACGTGGTGAGAAAGTGAACACGCTATTGGAAATGGAACTACCATTAAAATCTATAACTGTGAGACTTTAGGGTGAATGTTCATTCTGAAAGGTGTACATCTGTGTGTGTTTACGCCTGAGACAAAGAGCTCACAGCTCCTGTGCTTTTGGCAGGGTTCATGAGGCCAGAGGGTACGAGGGGGGGGGGGGTTAGAGCGCTGCAGGGCGACCAGCTGGGTCCCTCCGCTTGATGAGCCCTGTTGGGAGCTGTAACTAGACTACACACATGCACACACAGCCTCTGCTACTGAGGACGACCATATAAGGCCCTGGGATTCCCATGGAAAAAGAAGACCAGGATTGAGGAAGAGGGGAAGGGGGAGAAGGAAAAAAGGAAAAAATAAAAAATAAAAAATAAAAAAAAATTGCCAGCTAGATTGTAACTGTATGTTTCACTTGGGCTTTCGCTCAGCAGCCAAAACAATAGCCCCACTTGAGAGAGCCAAATTAGTTTCCATGTGAGGGGTCCAAAGGGGAGAGAGGGGGCACCGAGGTCGGGGAGCCACGGAGAGATGGCAGAATATTTCCATATAATAGAAGCGTTATGTGGAGGCTACTATGCGGAGGACAGTCGGTCTACTAAAGAGGCATTGAGAACGGTCCACAGTGCCCCCCCACTGGCAGCGTCACCGCTCATGCCAACGAGCTGAGCCCGAGAGGTTAAATGGATAGTGTGGGCGCCGGGGTTCTGCCGATTTATAGCCATTACCACAAAAAATATGGATCGTCACCAGAGTGGCACCGCATCACTACGCATGTTGTGGTCGAAGGCCATTTCTGCTGTTTTGAGCGGACTAAAATAAGATAAATACAGTGTGATCTACACTTTCAGTATAATACCCTCCTCATATGTAAACAAATGGAACAATAAAACCTGTACATGATCATTTGATTTGGAAAATTGCACTTTGACAATGAAGAATAATACTTGCTTTTCATATGTTGTGCAGCCCCAAAAAGATAAAACTGCAAGATTTCCAACTATGATCAGAATACATCTTTGCTTGGCTGGCTTTAGGTAGATTATTAGTGCATTACAGCTGTACGCTTTGTGTGTGTGACAACATGAAACTATGCGAAGCTGGTGTCAGACATAAAAGCAGAGGGAGTGGAAGAAGCAGGCTCACTAGTGGAGCCTCAAAGAGGAAATGAGAAAAATAAACAGCCACTTCCTGTTCCTCTCTGGCCTAAAATCTCCAACACCCTGACCCCCCCCTACCATCACCACCAGACAAGCAATACCCCTCTAATATTCTAGATGGATAGCAAACATAAAACTATGATTAATCTGTCATCAGTTGATCATAGAGTGAGCTTCCTGCACAGTGGACGAGGATTTAACATGATCTATAAAACAGCCAGAGGCCCGGACACTGAGGATGGCAGCCGTGTCTTAGCAGGACTGGTTGTGGTTCGTTAATTATTAATTTAACAGTCAATTAACATCTCAGCGTGATAGGACTCAGTGACCTGACAATTATGCTCTATAAAACATGGCGATAAAATTCAGTTTGAGGACACTAATGAATTTCAACATCTCTTATTTTGGAATACATCTTATTAAAATTTTATGAGATTCGTTACCCCTCTTTGATGAACAAAAGCATTATTCACTACCATATATTATATCACTACTTCCAGTCAAATACAAGGAGTAGAATGTTAGAAATGTATAAGAGAATGAAAATTAATTATAATTATATATATATATATATATATATATATATATATATTCCATTTAGTAATGCACCCGGAGGAAATGCTGACGTCAGTAAAAGCCTACTCTCACCTCGTCAATTGAATCTTTTTATTGTCCAGTGAGGGACATTTGGTTTGAAAGCATTTGGGATTATTCAAATTATAAAAACAGATCTACTGATTGCAACACAACAACATCTAGCGAACAGAGGCCATGCTGCTTATGCGAGTCCATTTGACTCACAAGTACTCAGACCGCCATGGTCCCGGCCCATTTACTGACTGCTGTTTATCTGCAGGAAGAGCATCACTTGCATGCACTTTATTCACCAGCACACTAATGGGCTAGCTCCACAGCAAATAGGAGGTTCACTCAACCTCATGGCCACTCATGGATCAGCGCTAACAAGAATCGATGCCAATTAAGCGTAAAGGAAGAGCCTTAAACTATACAGCAATGTGTTAGCAAGGCCTATAAGCGGATATTAGACAATGTCGTATTGGTACGATGGTATGGTTACTGGGGATGTATGCGAGATTGTGGAATAAGCAGTTTGTTTTATTAGCACTATCAAATAAGCAGAGTCATCTCATGTTGGGTTTTTCAGAAACACTGTAAGCTATTCTGTGACAGGAGGAACGAATAACGTGTAATAACTGAGAATGTAAGGATATCATGTTCCGCATCTCCTGGCTGAACAATAACACAGAGTGTAGATTGTGTTCACCTCTATACCTCATTCCGTCCGCTGAAGATGCAGCCATTTTGAGGATGAATGGAAAGAATGTAACATCACCCTTCCACAGACAAACAAATGGACACGCGCGCTCTGCCTTAATTGCGCTCGCTGCTCCGTAAGACAATGAGGAATTCACAGTCTCTGGGTCCAGGTGTTTTCACTTCAAAAACAGCTCATTTATATATAATAAAAAAAAAAAAAAAAAAAAAAACACACTCGGTGTGAGACATGTGAATGCCGCCGAGCAAACAACAGCGGGGCGGCTTCAAGAAGACCTGGCTTAAGTAGAAGACAGACACTGTGCCACGGGGTGGGAAACAAAAAAAACAAGCTGGAGTCATCCCACAAACATTTCACAGCAGCTCGATACTATGCACGGCTTAGAAAAGCAAGCGGTGGGCAGTAATCTGTTCAGGCACCTGGCAGGTTCCTTTACACTCTGAGCAGAAAGGAAGCGATAAAACATTTATTTGGTTTGAAATCAACCGCTCATTTTGATGGAATAAATGCATCAGGTGAAATGGTTTGGTGGGACATAAGATACATCAAATGTGCTTCAGTGCAAGGTCAAGTCTGTGTCCACAGCCTCGCTGTCAAGTCAGCGCAGATCACATACGTGGCAGCAGGTTCACTCTCCTGAGGAATTCTACATACGACCCCAGGTAAACCAGTTCCAACCTGCAGCAAAGCTCATCCGACATACTTCAGACAACCCTCACTGTTCCAGATCCTCTGGACTATCCACTATGCATGATCACAGCAGTGTCATGAATAGAGTTGGGACGCGTAGGATTCACGCAGACCAGAATCAACTGAGCCACAGACGACGCGTTAACGGAATGTTTTCAAAAAGCGACCGCGCGGTCGGTGTCGTGTCTTTCTGCAACACTGTCCATCAAAATGAAAGTCTAAGGCTGCCACTGCTGCATGCATGGTTTTTGTTTCAGAGGAAATCAATACTTTCTATAAAAGGTTTTACAGTTTCATGTCTAACAAACTCAAGTTTATATGCATCCATCTAACATGAGATGTTCAGCTATAGACAGTTGTTTTGATCTCTTTCAAAGAAACTACATTGCAAGACATCTTACAATGCTTCTAACCCATCTAGCTCACGCAGTGGCCATCTATTTTCAAAGTTGACATGTTAACACTGTGCGCGAGGAAACAACACCGACGTGTCACAATCAGCAGATGACCAAGCACGGTGCAGAGCAGTGGCGCGCAGACAGCACAAGGACTTCCTGCTGTTGATTATGGGGTTGGTAAGAAATGTTGAATGAAACAGTGAGCGAGGCCAGCTTGACAAGGAGAGACCTGCCAATTATACACAGGTAACATATACATGTTCTGGGGCTCGGGTTCTAAAAGTATCACTCTCAATCATCAAGCACGCTGAGGTTACAACAGCGCTACTGTGATTCATTGCGGACTGGAATTCAGCGTTGAATCGCAACATGACCTTTTCTTTTATGCAAGGAATGAAACCGAGGACATCGTGTTTATCTCAGATCAGTGGATCTAAAGTGCAACTACAGTGACAGAAGCTCAGAGGGACATGTGCTGTGTAAAAGTTCACACATTTAACCACCTTCAGCACTGGTCACACAAACCAGCTGCTGGCGGAAAATCGAATAAAACATTCCTTAATCTAACTGCACTATCCATCAACTACTGGTTCTGCTGTTGCGTCATGTTTGCCTTGCTTTAATCCATAATGATCCACTCATGTTTGTCTTTCTTGTATTCGTAATGTTGCTCTTACCATCTGCTTAATCTCAATAGGTTTCAAATTACTTCTGCAAGACCTGTTTTGGTTCATGTGGTTAATAAATTCATGATGCAATCACATTTTCTCTACTGTACCCTGAAGATGTGATATTGTTTGAGAAGTTGATCATTCATCAATAAATGTCACCAAGATTAAATTAAATTAAGATTATTCTCTTGTGTGCATTGAACTGGACCATATTACACCAGTCCGTGTCGGCTTCTGATTTGAAACCAGAATTGAGATCTCAAACAAAGGTGTGTCATTAGCAATGATACACAATCATAACTCATATGGAAAGTAGTAAATAGATCTATGTGTTACACCAAAACAAGGCAATAGCTATAATCACATTCAAGGAGGACTGGCTGTTAACTATTCATGCTAGACAAAGAACAATAACATCGAGACTGTCTAGATTCCAGACCATGAATTATTAAGTTGCATCATAATGTATTCTGTAATATGTTAGAAATGCATGAGTGACTAGCTGCTACTGTAAGGCAGCCTTAAACCATAACAAAGAAGACTTGTTCTAAATGGGCAGATATCAAGTGCCTGAAGAAGAATAATTGTCGGGCACGGGGATCCTGTTACAGTCTAAATACTGGAATAGTTTACCATAAAAACCCAACGATACCTGTTCATTTCACTGAGCAAACATTTTAAATGTAGTTTAACGTTCATCACGTTGACTTTAAAGCCTTTTTAACCAACAATAACCCTTCAGCTGGTTATGTCATAGCAGCTAAGAGACAAGTTCTCTGCACGAGTCCAACAAAAGAAAAGGACACACTGGCACTATGTGGTCAAGTCAAGTCGATCTTATTTATATTGCCCAATTTCACAATTCTGCCTCAAAGGGCACAATATCACTTTAACGGTGAACAACAGCTTGACTAAAAGGCTGCAGTCAAGCTGAATGATTTCTAAACTACCTGGACCTTGATGTTCAACAGAACATCTGTCTCTCCTCCTAAACAATAACCGAAAGTAAAAAAATGTCACTACCAGTCAAAAAGACCCCCAGGATGTTGCACATCAAAAGGCAGTTGATTTACAATGCTTTGTAGGAAAGCACCAAATATCACTCGGCTTCCTAATTAAACCTCAATGCAAAAGAGCATCGTCATCTGGGCTCGCTTTAGGCCACATGCTGCACGCCCCGAAAAACCCCACAAGCTGCAGGAAAGCCAATGACAGCGCTACGTTTCAACCTCAAACGATGTAATCCGAGGTAGTCTTTATCGAACAATCTGATCTGGGAGTTATTCTGCAGGAAGCTAGAGCCCTGACAGTTGTAAAGAAAAAGCAAAACAGGTGAGAGTAACAGGGAAGATCTGCATTTTGCAATGTGATGCTTTGCTTGTTTTAGCCAAGGGGCCTCTCCACATGAGATGGAAGGCTGTTTCTCCCTCGGGCAGAGAGACAGGAGGCTTGGGGTCTGTGAGAGGATGCCATGATGCCTTTATCAGAAGGACAGGGACATGTCAAAAGGCACAGCTGAGACTCTCAGGGCCGGTCTGATCTGTAGTGAGAAGTCCACAGCAATTATGTAATATGTTAATATGACGGATGCCACCTCGCGCTCTGTAAACTGTTCCATTACAAAATCCTATGAAATTGATTCTCTAAGCACTGCCAGAGACTCTCTCTCTCTCTCTCTCTGCTCAGCCTGTTATGCAACCTCCCACTCTGTACATGCAAATCCACCAACACACGAGTGACTAGCAACCTTCCCCGAGTCGTTGTTATGGAGACAGTGCAAGATAATGTTCATAGACTTCAGGGCCGTAATGAGGGTGTGTAATGTCAACAGAGCGAAGGCATTGTAATACCCTAACTCTGACATGTTAAGCTGGCCTGAGTCTTGTCACCTCGGTGCTCGGGGATCAACACCGGCTCCGAACACTAAAGACAAAAAAGTTCAGGTGTGGGTCAGTGTGGAGATTTTCCTTGTGCGAGGCGACAAGCCCCGGTTGCCTCCACACTAATTGCCTTGATGGAGCTCAGTGGGCGACAGTCAGCTGGGCCTCGGCGTTGTATTGGGAGTAGCGAGCCAGAGAGAGAATGACTGGAGGGGAGGGGTTTCGGTGACAGCTGAGGAATGTCTGCTCCGCTCTCCCTTTGCCGTGGTTTCAAGCGACTGTCATGTGAGGAATGTACGGGCTTGGACGACAGGACCTGGAATGCTACTCTCCGAGACGAATTTAGCAGACCAGATCTGGAATCTCCACTCGTCTGCTGGACCCCTCGTCCGCTCGTGCATCCTCTTTACCGTCCACCTGAAACCACGCAGTCTGTGTTTGGATGAACCAATCTGTAAAGCTATACTAAGTCGACATCTTAACCCTGGCTACTAACAACGTCCATGTGCACCTGTCATGGTCTTCATCATGAATCACGTTATAGCGACAACAACAGACGGGAACATGTTTACGGGTGCTTCTGCAACAAACCGTTTTTTAGGTGACAGAAGGCCCACGACTCGCATGGCGACACAACCTCTAGCCTACATGCGGGATCATGCCAGGGCTGCACCACAAAGCAGAGCTGCAGACTGTGAGTCATACCCAAACTTAGTATCATCTCCTGAAACCCAGTTAGGAGAACTTGTGGCGGTGGTATTTATAAACCTGCACTGGTCACCACCCAGCATTGGGAGTGATATCGCTGCACCTATTGTGGAGAGAGTCCTCATGTAACAACATGACACACTTCCCAACAAAGCCAGAGGTCAAGTCATTCCACAGAATAGGGCAGTGCACTTTATGCACAAACTGAAACCAATGCAAAACAAAGACATCATATGATTGACCGACTGGCCCTCTCCTCTTCATCATCTTGACCTCTGCGAAATTCTGTTGTGAAATCATAAGCATTCTGTGAAATTCATCACCTTCTTTAAACTCTTTATAAAAACACCCCAAAAACCTCAGATCACATGCGCACATGTGATCTGAGGGCAGCTTCTCGTGAGAGCGGCACTGCAAATTCTTTCCTCACTTTGGCTCATCCCTGGACATCAGCCCAAAGAGAGGCAACACTTGCATCCAATGAGTTTGCGCAGGGGGGGGCCGTGGTAAGTTCAGACCTCATAATAACAGATTCTGAGCACAAAGAATGGTTGATTCAACAACACCATTAATAAGAGCACGGAGCAAATATTTACACAAATGAAATCAACTCATCATCCAAAGATAAAAGCTGATGAACCAACTCAGAAAATGTAATTTTAAAACGTTGAATAGGCAGAACAAAGTCTTGGACAACAACCGTGCCGTGTAGCATGGTGGTGCAATTAGCAGTGCTCAGGCTTACTAACACAGCACATGTGGGCATGACTAATAAGGTGACATCACTGGAAATGTATGCAAGCATTACACATTTCATATTCTATGATTCATTCTTAAATCATTTAAGCACTTGCTATCAAAACAAATGGGTGTAAAAAGCATCCTTGCTTTCGCAATTAATTAAACTGTTGCGTGGGTTGTTTCCACAATAAATAAATGGCACTTTGATTTATTAAGTTGCTAATGAAGTACCTGAGGTTTCCTGTTGTCCTACAGGTGTAAAGGTGTGTAACGAAGACATAATTGCAATGTCCTAGTTACAAATCCATCCAGGTATGTTTTCTTTTGGTATTAAAAATGTACTCTGTTAATGCACAGCAGCTGATATTGTTTATATGCCATCATCTTATTCCATTTGTAATAAATGTGCCTAGATCAGATAGCATTTTAGTTCATATCTGATGTAGAATACTATTGACATTTTCCAAGTATTGTTTATTTTATAGTAAAGGGTAGAGAGATGTCACATCTGGAGCTTAGCAGATAATGAACAATCAAACTCCCCTTTCTTTTGAATGCACCTACTGTCTGGCATAATATTACGATCACTGTACTGGTACTTTAAGAACCATATAATCTGTCATTTTGCCGTGCTTAGTTTCAAAAAAGCCTCATATATGAATAGCACCTGACGTTACCGACTACCGACAGCCAGAACGAGCTGCCATTTTCATTATTTGCCTAGGAAAGCACCGAGGCTAGTCAACGTAGCTACCAGTTGTTAGCGGGCAAATAGTTAGCATAGCACTGCTAGCATTCCAGCGTAATAGTAAATTATTTGTCACACATGTTCCTCTGCTAACGTCACACTTGGAGACAAACTAGTTATCCGCCGACGTCGCTTCTCAAGCGAGCTAACGAATGAATTAACATCAGCTAAACCCTCCATAACAGCTAACGACAGCTAGCTTATCCTAGCTAATGTAGCGTTAGCATACATTCCGCTTGGCTGATAGTGCACAGACCTAATGTACCTCTTTGTCACATTTAAGCTAACATACCAAACAGTGCTGTCAACAACATATATATTACATAAGTGTCGCATACAGCTGAGGTCTTGGTAGGATAATAGCAGCCTGTAATCGAGTGGCGTTATACACAACTAAAGCTAGCTAGCTTTGGCTTCTTCCAGAGAGTAGCCGCAGTCAAAAACAAAACCACTTTTACTGCTATAGCCAGGTAGTAGCCATCGGTGTGGAAATCAATGACAACATTGGTATTTAAGCCCCTGGCACAACTCGATTGTTCCACATCAATGTGCCATAGAAACACTAGTGGTAGCTCGGCTTGAAGGTAACTGACAACATATAAATTACCCGACGTTACAGTTTGATGTGCAGCAGTACAGCAATTAGACTGCACCCACTTGACTGGAGGATAGACCTGGCTAGTTTACAAAAAGTAGTCCTTAAAGGGAAGCTTTTTTTTTAAACTTTGTTGCTCATTGTGGATTGCACTCGGGAAACCTGCAAGCACAGTTAGCACAGTTTTGAATTTAAGTAGTCCATAACCCAAGCTCTGAGAGAGAGAGGCCAGTGTGTTGATCTATATCGTCGAAAAGGAAGGTAAACAACGGGATGAGAATGGCTTCCATTTGACAGGTGTTCAACGATACTTGTGTCTATTGATGACTGACATTAACAACTACAGCAGGAACAACACAGACCTGGTGGAGGGCGGTGAGACCGTCCACATTGGCGTAGTTGATGTCAGCGCCTCGGTCAAGCATTCGGAGCACCTCCTCGGTATCGCCGCTCGAGCAGGCGGCCAGAAACACGGCGCCATCGTCGAACTTCACCTTCGTCTTCTTCTTCTTCAGAACAGGAGGCTCCTGGTCCGTTTCCGAGCCCAGCCACCGCTTTAACTGCTCATTCCTCTTCTGCTTGGCGTCCGCCATCTTCATCCCCCTCCTGATCTGTCTGTCTCGGGCTTCTTCTTATCTTTCTCCGAGAGAGGATATACTTTATAGTGCCACTATCCCACAGCGCACTGGGGCGTGGGAAGGGAGGGCTGGGGAGAGAGAGAGAGAGAGAGCGAGGGAAAAAGAGAGAGAGAGAGAGAGAGAGAGAGAGAGAGAGAATTGTTTTCCAAAATCTCGCGAGATCTGGAGCTCAGGAGCTGCAGTATAACGTCATCATGAGCAGATTATGAGGAGAGAGTGAGCAGGGGTATAATCCTTTTTAGACTGTGTGTACACCAAATAAGACAAGAGTACTTGAAAATATTACATAACATTCAGCTATAGCTAGAGAGAAAGAGGCAATTTTACATACAGTAGAAAGTATTTGCAACATATCCTCTATGCTCCATTTTAAATAGACCATAACATTTATGACACATTATGTAACAATAACATAGGGTATTACAATATATGAATAGCTTCACAAACACCAAGTCAAATGTATTCTTCTTTGTTATTAGGAGATGCTGGACCATGTTGGAGTTTCTCTTAAACTCAATATATAATTATCCTTCCATCAAGTAAAAATGTGAAAAGTATTGATACTTTTTGTGCATTTAATTGATGTAATGAACTAAAGAGCTGAAAGACATGGATATATTTGTTGTTGTTTGTTTATTTTTTTGTGATCATCATGGAGTTTTTATTTATTTCAACCCTCTGAGTTTGAAATAAGAAAGAGATCAAGCATTCATTCTATCAAAATCACTCATTCATTTTACATAATACCTGTCTAATAAGACCTAAGTCATGTTATCAACCACGTGCATGTAGAGTGTTGTGAGTTTGTTCTTAATCAGTCGACAAAACCATTAGATTAGAAAATCCGGTATATCTAACAAACCGAAGGCACCGTTGGTGACAATGTTAAGCATATGGTGTTTTAAGACAATGAAAATCTTTAGAAGAAATAGAGACAGAATGACAGGAAAATCATGTAGATTAAAAAAGAAAAAGAGTGGCACTTACATTACCCATGCCACAAACATATAGAACTCTGCAGTTTTCTTAAAGTCTGCATCCAGCCATGCCCCCGCTTCTGCACTTCCTTTTTAATGGACTGAATTGCACCATATTCATTCTCCATGTGCATTTTCCACAGGTGGGTAGTGAAAACCAAACATTATGAATATATTGATGAACCAAAACAGTTCCCATTCTGTCTGTTTTTTACAGAGATGAGGTCACTATTGTCATTAGTTGTGTTTAAGATGAACTTCTGTCCCTCCTGGTCATGATATGACTGTTGTTCTTAGTTTCTAGTTGTTGTTTTTTCAAACAGACGTGACTTGTCCTTTTTCTTTTCATTTCAGGAATGGGCGTGCTAACAAAACTTCCTCCACACATGAACGCATCGAATGAAATGGCTATTCCAAAGATGTAACATGTTTAGTTTACATATAATAAAAACACATTGCTCTCTCTTTGGGAGAATAAAAAAAACCCTCCTCACCACAAAGTACCTGTAATGATTTGATGGGTAACACTTGAAGTGCTAGGAATGTCTAGTGGACTCGAGCACCAGGGTGGTCCAGCTCAACCTGGAGTAAAAACAAGGTGGCCAGGCATAAAGTGTTTTTTATTTTGGCACCACCATGTGTTATTGTTGGCAGACACCCATGTGTACTCAGCGGGGGGTGTGGTGCAGCCCCCTCATACACAAGTTGTGGATAAGACACACACAGACCTCTTTTTTTTTTTTTCTTTTTGGGGTTTAAAGACATTTCAGAAAGTGAAAATTATGCTGCTTGCGCTTGATTAAATACCACCCACCCGCTGAACTTGGAGTTGACATCCTGAATAACAAGCTGTTCAAGCAGAATCATGATCCAAAACATTTATACAACTGTGATCATGAGCCATTGTGTGAAGTCATGCCACCCCCAATTTTACCATTTCAGAACCATTCCTCATGTCACCGACACTGAAGGTAGATAGATTGAAATGATTTATAGTCTGCAAATGCAATAAATGAGACTTGGGCCTCAGCACTAGGGGACTCTGGGTCAGAACACGGAGGTTAAAACACGGAAAGGCTCAGCTGATACTGATCCCTAATGTTCCAGAAATGTCACGGGAAATTACGGTGGTTCTACTGAGTCATAGAGATGGTGGGACACCAACGGCGTCAGTGTCAGGAAGTCGTTGGCTGGAGGCTTCAGTGAGCTGATATCAGGAGGGTTTGCAGGGAAAGTGATGTGCAAGCCGCTGCTCAGCGAGGAGGGCCAACCTCGCGGTGGCCGACACAAGGCGAGCCATGTGGGCCACGTCCAACTTCATGAGAGTGTGTGTAGGTAAGACACACAAGTGAGTTTTAGAGCTGGCAGACTGCGTTATTACTCGCAGGCCAAAAAAAACTGAGCTTATCTTTATGATTCAGTGTTTTCATAAGGTTGCTTTAAATATATAACTGTAACATTATCATAACCTTTGAATATTCAAGCTCTGAATATGGGATAACATTGACATTTTCAATGTCCTACCTACCAATGAGAAAACATGGAACGGGTACATATGCTCTTTGATTTTAGTTAGGGTTTAGTTATATCTAATACCATACAGTAAACATGCACCTTTCACATAAGCAAATATCCAAACAAATGAGTCGCCTTTAAAGCTAAATTTAAACAACACCACCACCATGATGTTGTGTTGTTGCCCCCTAAAAACAAATGCATCAATATATTTAGTCAGAAATCTACACACAAATGATGCCGTAAAATCAAAATCAAAAACGTCGTTCAGTTCTACAAAAAGTTATTGTAATTTTCTCGTATTTTACGCAGCTCAGGGCCAATAAAATACAATTTGAATATATTTAACATCCAAGCTTTAAAATGAGAAAATGCAACAAAAAAAAAGGATTTGGATATTTCCAAGAGGTGCTGTGCATTTTTAAGCTTGTAAATCTCCCCTACAGTTTGCTTATATATCTACAACATCAACATGGTTACGTAAGAGGGGCCTCTTGTTGCACTGAAAGGGATGGAAACTCCTCGACGTACATCTGCACATAATCCACTCAACAGCGTAACAAATATCTTGGATGTACAGTAAAGCATCCTGTTTATGCATCCTGCCGTAACCCCCCCCCCCCCCAGCAGCTGCAATTACCTCAGTGATGACAAATAATTGCAGTTATTAATGTGATGCCGGAGGATGCATGAGGATTTTTTTCATTATAACTGATGGGATGTCAGCAGGAATATACAGTACGTTCCACAACACGGGAGAAAAATCATTCATCAGCATCACCTCTGACAGGCAGTTGTGACCATCCTGCAGTACATGTGTCATGAGACTCCTGGACAAACTCCTGTCTTTCATTACCCTTCGCTTTGATCTCCGATGACTGTTTGCTGTTGTTCCTGCTCCTTGAGAGGATAAACGTGTCTGGGAGTGACTCGAGTGTATATCAGTACCACAAAATTACACCGGCGCACTCTCACTGTTTGTCTTCAGCCGCTGAGCGAGCTGATTAAAACCCACCGACAGATCTGTAAGTCATGTCATTGACATCGCTGTCTGGTCCCTCGGCACCTATGACTGGTCCCCCAGAGGAAGCTCTTGTTTACTGCTTTAATTGAGTGTTTCCAAGGGGACTGTTCTCTGGCGTGGTTTGTGAAACCAGATGAGGTGTTCATGCCAAGTGGTCTGGAAAGGCACAAAGGCAAAGCAATTTGGAGGTGACTATCTGCCTTAAAGTATCAGTCTGTATAGTGTTATAAAGTCAAGTCCACTTTAGAGTTTGAGTTTTTTTGTATTTCCAGGGAAAATGCTGTACCTTGGTTTTTATGAATGTTTTTCTCTGTTAAGAAGATATTGCATTTCAGAACAGTTATCAATGGGGTCAGTCTAAGAAGCCCTGCAAAAAAAGCCACAATAGTGGGATCAGACAGGGAAAATAATGAATTGCCATACAGTAACTGTATCATATCCACCAGCATGTCAGTGCAGGTGACCCAGACAAGCAGCACTCGCAGAGGGGTGACTGGTGATGTGTGGACAACTCGGTCCCATCTGAGAGAAGCCAGACGCTCGGCTCCCACGCTCCCATGTCACCCAGTGCCTGTTGTTGGCGCCTGCGACGCCGACACACTCATCTCCCTCCCCGAAATACGGGTCCAGACAGCAGCGCTATCGAGCAGATAGAAATAGTCATGCTTTGATGTTATCGAAAGGACGTCTAAAAAGTGATGTCGAGAAATACCCCCCGATAGTGCTGGCTCAGCCCTTCAGACCCTTTCAATTAGTCACCGGTGGATTGAGGAGCTTGCCCCGGCTTGTGGTATCAGGCGAGAGCTAGCAGGTCTACAGAAAGAGCTGGGTGGAATATAAAAACATTGTTCCCAGAAGCCCCAAGGTGACATGCATTGGGCTCAACCCCAAGTCCATCACTGATGAACGGGCCTCCATTTGACTGCACTATGTGTAGATTGCATCGCCCAATGTCGCCGGGGGCTTCAACAGTCAAAGTATTTAGAGGGAGAGTGCAACGAGAAAGCACAATGTGTCCAAGGCCAATCATGTGTCAGGCAGTGAAGTGGAGGAACAGACGGCGATTGGCAGAGAAACGGAGAGATTTGAATGAATGGCAGGTTGGTATTATTATTGTCTTTATTCGACGAATAATGATAGCAACCTGATCTGTGGGTTTTTCCTCAGCTGTGGATGCTGCTTTACTGCATGTGTCTTTAGGTTCCTCTTTGTGTGTTTGTGCACCGTAAATCCACTCTCGGCCCCTTAATCGTTTGGACCAAATAGGTTAAGCGTCGCAGCAGCGCCTCGTGTATCGCACAGAATCCACACATGTGATTATTGCACAGATTACTAGCACTTTTTGGGTCAGGAGGACTGAAGTGCACAGACCGGAGCTGTTGCAGCCTCTCCATGGCCTGTGTGCAAACATGAGGTGACGTCTTCGTAAGCATCGCAGGGTTGAGGAGTGTTCATGAGGTGATCTGCTCCCAGACGAACAGCTGAGCTCTAACCCCTGGACAGAAATAGGGCAGCCGCTTTCACTTAGCAGGGGCTGTACAGCTGGAGCATCACTTGATTCTGCTCTTTTAAATCTCGGGCCGATATGTTGGCAATATGACAACAATGGATGCTTGATTGTGCTAAGTCAATTAAAATGTTTGGTGACAGCGTTATGTGCAAATGAACAGTGGTGTTAGTGTGTGATGCAGGCATATTTAATTCTGGGATGAGTGTGTTTCTTTAAGGCCAAATTAATCGTGACAGCCTAATAAGACAAGGCTATTTGAGTGACCTTGTTTCCTCGAGAAAAGAGGCTAATAATAGGCCCAAATCTGGAGCTGCGGTGAAGGCTGTTATAGGTTAGTGCTAAAAGCTACGATGAATCATTCCAGCCACGCAAGCCATGGAAAAAAAAAAAATCATCAATTTGTTCCAGCCGGATGAAGATTATCATGATTTATGTCTTTAAAGCGATGACCAGGATTGTAGAGGAGCCTGTAAGGAAACAGATTACAAGATTACAAACAATCAGACAGGAACTGTTAAGGATAGGTTCACATCAAACAGTCTTCACATCTCCTGTCTGTAGCCATTAAGAGATCCCGTCTTAAAGTGACTCCAATAGGAGATGGAGGTCAATATCCTCAAAGCAAATATGAGGATAAATCAGTTGAAGCTAGTCAAATTTAGTATCTTCTAGTAAAAGTCCTTGTAGTATTGGGTCTTATTAAGTCTTGAATACGTCTTTGTTGTGTATATGGGCACGTGTTTTGCATTAAAGAGGCAGTGTGTATCATTTAGGGGGATCTATTAGCCCAAATAATATGAATAAATATGTCTTCTTTAGTGTAAAGGAGCCGTTTTAATCTACATACAAACCTGGTCCTCACTCTTTACGGAGTCCGCCATGATGCACCTCCACGTTTCTACAGTAGCCCAGAACGGACAAACCAAACACTGGCCTCAGATAGGGGCTTTTGTAAAAGATACTTTTATTAATTTATGATCATGCGCTTTTTGAGAGATGGTTGTAATAACAGATCAATTTAACAGATCAGTACTATGCAGTTTCTGAGGTTCCACAAAATGATGTCCACGTAAACTGAAAAGAATACTGCCATACATCCATCAGCTCTATTGATCTCTTAGATCATTTTAAAGCTCTGGTTCTCCTGTTTTAGACTTCTTGATTTAGCCATTGAAACCCTCTGCCCTCATTATTTCCATTCACCTTGATGAAAAGAAGCATGAGCGGAAAAACAGAGCCGCATTCATTCTTTAAAGCCTCGGCCCTATCAGGTTTAAATAGCACTAACACATTGTGAACTGCACTCAACCCTGCGGATGATCAGGGGGCGCGAGCCCATGGGGGTGCATTCTCCGAGGTGAAAGGTCACAGACCATCTCATTTGTCATGGACAGTTTCAGGGTGCTTCATTTGCGGACAGGTTCATGTTTCAATTAACAGGTGTCAAATATCTTATTTCCCAACTGTGCTCATCTCCCACGACCTTGGTGATCCCAAAATCTGCTGCCAGTTACAATGGATACAGTGTTTCCCGTGACTAGCATTAATCATATTCAGCTTGTTTCAGCCAGCGATATCTTCGAATACATGGATTGCATTTTCTGAGGGGCACCAGAAAACCCATGAAAGGCTGTTTGGCAATAATTGTCTTTAAAGCGAGCAAATCAAGTCAAAATCAGACCTGAATTAAACAAGAATTGCGACCAGCATTGAAAATCCAGCTTTTAACTCCCCTATCACACAGAAAGCTCCATCCACACACTTCACAAAGGAGGCCCTCAAGCAGCGGCTTAAAAATAGATAAGTGTTACTTGTGCTACTCTCTCTCTTGCAGTGAAGCCACCCACATATGATTATTACCCTTTATGCAGCCATCTGACAGTACTATCAGCACTAACTTCTGCAGTGCACTGTATGAGCTAGAATAAAGCCTGCAGGCAAAGAGATATCAAGAAGTTGTCGCTCCACCTCACATATTGGGACAAGTCAATTTACCGCTGTGCAAACAGCATGCAACTTTAGAGCAGCACTGTTTGTTTGGCTGGATCTCAACAGGATTTTATGCAGGATGACCTGTAATGTTACATCAAAGGGAAGTGTATTTCTGCAAGCTGACACCTCAAGCACAGTTCTTTGGTGAGTGCGTAATCGCAGGAAACAGAGAAGAAGAAAATCAATTATAGACTTTGAGGCAAGAAGTAATCTCATGTAAAGTACACTTTAAGTATAGATTTTCCTCCACGGATCTCTTATAATGTAATGCCGCATTTCCATTGAGTGGTAAGTTGGTCAATTTCAATTAATTCAATTGGTTTTCCATTAGCGAAAGTTGTTGGCAGTACCTGGTACCTTTTTTTTGTTTGTCCAAGCAAGCTGAGCAGATACTAGAGGGTGGAGTTAAAACATTGCAGACTGGCGATTGGTTAAAGAGAATTGTCACATGCGCAACACTAGAAAAAAATAGAAAGTAACCAATCAATGCCGCCCACAATTTTTTTATTCACTCGACTCAGATTCTTTTTAAATAGCAGCCTGCAAAACGTTCAGACTGTCAATTGCATTGACCTAAACTGTAGCATTTGATTCAGCCGCGTTATCTGCTTGGCATGGGCCTCACAGCAAGTTGTGGCTGTGTCGCAGCTGATAAGGTGACGACTGACATTACATGTGATACCTGTCGACAGCTCCGGTCTGCTCTTACCTGAGCCGGAGGGGAGGATGATAGAGGGGGTGGGAGTGATGGGACGGCAAGGGGAAAGCAGGAGGGGGTGTTGGAGTCTACTTCACCCCCTCAAAACACCTCAAGGGTGACTTCCCCATGTCTGAGCTTCCAAACAGAGAGAAAAGAGCACAACTTCACCTGTCACATGGGATCAGCATACGCCAGTTTTGTCTCCGGTGTACTGGAAACATACCAAAATGTTCAGAGTTCAAGGCTTTTGGTGCCCCAAAGGTAGACTGACTTTCCAGCCTCATGTCCTGACTCCTTAAGTAACCTTTCTCCCAACCTTAAGCATAGGCTAACGCTACCCTCAGTCTGACGACATTGAAAGAAATAGTTTTGTAAAGTGTGCTTATTTTCTTTCCTGCCGAAAGTTAATTGAGAGGATTGATACCAGACGAGCATAAATACTGGAAAAGGGGGAATAGATTGCCTTTCTCCGTCGCCAAAGGTAACAACATTGGCCAACACTTCTAAAGCTCCCCAGTTAACAAGTTAGATCATGTTTGAGTAATCTGCTAACTCCATCGACACATTTCTGCTGACCAGCTACATATTAACAGATGTGAGAGTGGTATAAATCATCTCACATAACTCTCTCCAAGAAAGCAAACATTTTTATGTCCCAGAATGTGAAACTATTCCTTTAAATATCATCGATTTGAAGGTCTAGATAGGTTTACGTAATGAAGACAGAATTAAAATCAACCAGTTTGTGAGGCTCAGATGACATTTTGAGGATACAACACCATGAAGCCCCCACAAAAAACATCCAGTTTGACAGATGAATACACACATAAAGAAACACAACACGAAAAGCAGGAAGTAAGTGTAACACAAGATAAACAATCAGATTTATTTTGAGAGCCTGCGTGACTTCATCAGGACAACCTCCATTGGCGGGCCGGCGCTAAAAATAGCACAGACGTCAAAGCCCTGGTACATATATGTCCATGAAGTGTGCGGAGAACATTCCCCATGATAACAGCAGATGGCTCATAGATTGGAGCCGCATGGGGAAAGGGTGAAGAGCTTGCCCACACACGCCTGATGCATCTCACTCAGCTCACCTGGGAAAAGCCCACGCAGAGGCTCTAAAATGATTGGGTGTGGGGTTAAAGGGGGCATCTGTTTTGGACTTACACGCATTGTGTACATGAAGCGGTTGTTGACCCTTATCGCAGAGGCTGTGATGGAAAAAATTAGTTGGGCTTGCTGAAACAGAGAGGCCAGCAGCTGCGTGTGAAGACATCTGCTATCTAATGTGTTTTTGGGATATTTCTGATTGGTCAGAGTGCCAGGATGTAGCGGGGCCCGCCGACATGTAAGCGGAAAGTGTCTAAATAAAAAGGTTTCACTCTCAGCCAACGCAACTTGCAAAAGACTACTTCTGCATCTCTTGTTGCTTTTGTGATATTGCATTTCCTCCTCATTTCTGCTTTTTGTCATGCAAATAAAGGGAACTTGGCTGCAGTTCCGCAAATGAAACACTCTAAAAGAATTTTAAAAGGTATCAGTGAGTACATCAGACACATTCCCAATCCGGGAAACCCTATCTTTCATAACACGCCTTTCCAGGTTCTGATGGATGGAAGCCTTATTTCAGCTCAATGAAGTCATCAGTGTCGTGTGTTTCTCTGATGTGCATGATGAGTCTGGCCAAAGCCTGGTTCTGCTCCTGCTGCCAGGCTTCTCCACTGCTGTGTGAGGGAGGGAAAAAAACATAAGGGGACGGGGGGGGAAGAGAGAGTCCACGACATCATCTCTCCAGGCCTTTTAAGGAGCTCTCCAGTGGAGGGCTGAGAGAGCTGGCCCACTTTCCCATCAGAGCTTCCCAGCCCTGTCTCCTCTCCCCCTGGGAGCCTGGAACACAGAGTGACTGAGCACAGACTCAGAGACACACCAGGAAACACAACATGGATATCATATACTTTAAAAACATACCACAAATACGCTAACAAAATGTACCGAATATACTCTGAGACGGTGAAGACAAACTACAAGGAACACAAAGACAGCAGCATCAGCGGGACGATCATTTGTCACGTGCACTTGCGAGAGAACTGGACCACAAGATGTAACATATACTTGTTGTCGAGGTCACACTTCATCATCTATTAGACATTTTAATATGAGTGCAGGCACAAGCAAATACAGGGAGAGAAATGAGGGGATGCAAGTTGCTGGCAGCCATAATATTCATCATTGTATTCCCAGATGTTGTCAAGGGCTCAGTGTTCTAGAGCCCACCAGATAGAAACACTGGAGAGCAGGGGAAGGGGGGGAGAAGACAAAAAAGAGAGACGTCGGGGGAATAAAGAAGGCTTTGCTGTAGTGGTGACCCTCTCTGGCTTTATCCCTGCTGATGTCAGCCAGACCCCACACGGTCCCCGTCCTCAAGCCAGTGCCACCGCCTCATGCATGAACCCCGGACGACCCGCACAAGCTCACACAGAACGGGTGAGATGGAGGAGGGAAACAAGTCGAGGGGGGGAAGACCGAGAGCGAGATGGAACAAGAGAACGAGGAGGGTGACGAAGCAGATTTGTGTGGGCGAGCTGAGAGTGTGTGTGTGAGATTGATCGAGGGGAAGTACCGGTGCATGTGTGACAGCGCTGACAAATGCCGAATGAAAGGCAGTTATGTTGGCAAGTTTGGCCCTGCTCTATACTGCCAGATCAGCTTCATGAATTCAATGTTTCCAGTGCAGCTTTGAGCCGCTCAACCTGCTCCATAAACAATAAGCGTCGCTGAAATACACAATGACGCCTTTTGAGTGAAGTGGGTGGAATAATTTTGTTTTCTTAAACCAAATCCGATGGCATTAAACAACCTATTTAGTCCCAAAAAAAGCCACAGAAGTTGAATAAATGCCTGTTTTTCTATTACATGAAACACAACAAGAGTTTGTATCCTGAATACTGTTTATTCTAAATCTTACAAGACGCTCACAATGAAAACATACATTTAACCAAATCAGCTGGTTTCAGTGTTCGTTTAAGCACGAGAAACAATTAAAATGACAATGTTCAAGCCTTTTTTTCATTTCAATTAGATCTATGCATTGGTGGCTGACATGGACAAAAAAAATAGTTTAAACCTGCAGAAAGACACTTCATCCAATCAACTTTTTTGCCAGATGTTGAATGTGTATCGTACTCCAATAAATTACAGTTATTATAGTAAGTTATGTTGTATAATCACTGTAAATCAGTCAGAATCTCGCAGTAATATTGTTGACTTTTCCTAACTTCTCATGACTTCATGATATTTTTCATGGCACTTAAAGAAAAGTAGTCCAGAAAGATCAACTATTTGGGCAGAGCATTGTGTTCCGGGAGTAGAGACAATATGTCCGCTGCATCCCTGAGCTTCAGCATCACCCTGTGGCCCCAGCTCCAAGGCCAGATGGAAGTTGACTGAGCATGGGACAGCTGCAAGGCCCATTGCTATGTGGTAAACGCGTGCTGAAATAGCCAAATTAATGGAAGGGGCTCAAGTCCAAACCAGGGTTCAATACCGGGCTACATTATAGTGGTATGAGCTGTCACCCAATCAGGCAGACATCAATATTTACTGCTGCCATGGCACTGCGACAGGCACGAAAAAAGAGGGGGTGGCAGCCATTTTGGTTCCTCTCACTTCCAGGGGGGACCAGACAGTTGGGGGAAACACATTGGTGCACCACCTTGGGACTGTTGGTTCTTAGAAAGAGGCTTGAAAGATGACAGACGTACTGGGAGTGATGTTCACCACACAGTGGAAAGTCTGGCATGTAAATATATACATGTATGTAAAACACTCGCCAGAAATGAAAAAACTTTAAAATATTAGGCAAAAACAATGAAAGTGTTGTGCTTTCAGTATTCAGTTTAAATGTATTATGAGCAAAGTATGTTGTGTAGAAAAGTAGGTAGCCTATGTGAATATAGTATTTTCCAGACACAAGTCTGAGTAGCATGAATTGGAGGATGTTTTAAACATTTCACAGGAAAATGGTGAGCTAGCGAGAGCTATTTATGGATCCTCGCACATGGATATAAAAGGTAAGACCAGTTGCCTTGAATCCTATTTCTCTTGACTTGCAGATTCACGGCCCTCGCCGTTCTCCTCTCAGACGAGACACTTTTCTGCCTCATGAGTCCAGGAGGAGGTTTCTCTCGTTGCTGTGGCGACCGCACTTGTGTACACCTCACAAAAAAAACCTTTTTTCGCTCCCCTCTCGGCTTGTCCGCCTACCGGGGTTTAGCAGATCTTCTCCTTCTGCTCAGGGAAACTTCAATTAACCGGCAACACTTGTTCAACTACCGCCAGGCCTATTATGGTCAAGCGAGACGCCATGGCCGGCCGGGAACGGCATCTCCTTCCCCTGTAAATCTGAGAGCGTTGTCTCATGCTCACGGTGCTGTGACAAGACGAGGTCGAGGGGTCGTGCCTCCAGGTGATGTGTTTCCATAAGGCCGTGGAGAGGAAATGCACATATATGGTGTGGTCTTTATTTATTGCCAGCTCTCGCACTGGATGAGTGCAGACTCTCCTCCTCCCGTAAGCCCTGCACCTCTTCTAAAGCAATGAGGCTCGGTGTGTCCGCCTCTTTTAGAAAATGTGGGATTTAAGCGCCTCGGATCCTTTGAGAACATTATGACTTTCAACAGAATAAGTCATGATGTGATTACGTAAGTTTTCCGGTCCTCTGCAGAAGTTGCGCTGCAAACACCACCACCCAAAGCCGAAATCTGAGAGCGTTTAACTTCAAATGTTTGAGAGATCTGGACATTGTTAGATGAACTTGACAGTTGGCAACACAAAAGGATCGTATGCTTTAGAGGACTGCCGAACAGAGCAGGAAATCCGGGACAATTCAGCGTCCCTAATGCGTTTCCTATGCAGAACGTGACCCCTAACACAAACACAGGTTTATCTGAAAGCTTATCATCCAGCCTGGGGTCCCCACACTGTGCTTCCTCAGTCTGCCTGACTCTGGTGTAGATATTGGCACTGTCAGTCTAAAGCTACATCCCTTGCATTTATCTGTTGGCTAATAAACTCCTCAGACTTGTCACGCATAAACTGAAAGCGGAAGGTCAAGGAAAAGAGAGAGTGTTGTGTGAAAAAGAGCAGATTGAGCTTTGGACTGGGTCCTTCATATAATGACTCTTCCATTCCTCACGACAAGAGCATCAGGGAAAAGGTCCAAACACATACTGTATGTCATCATTTTAACACAGACCCATTCTTCTGCTGAAAGCAGCCTTGCGAATTCAGAGGTGTTGATGCTGCACGATACAATGATTTCATATTTAGCAGCTCAAGAGACAGATATTTCCCTCAGGAGTTGGTGGACTCTGAAACAGGGCCGAGTGAATATTGGACTCTTGTTCATCAGGTGGCCAGAAACAATAAGTGAATGCTAATGTTGCTCTATGCCTGCTTGATGTACAGTTAGTTAGCTGTTTTGCAAAAAATGTTCACCAAAACAACTTGATAAAGTAATTATATAATCAATATTGTGTCTACAACTTATTCCACTGCCCCCAAGTGGCCCAAAACGGAATTGATTTATTTTTGAAGTAGAAGGTAAAAGCTTTATTTTCAAAGATATTTACAGGTCTGTACTGTAAAAGGGGAGGTAAATGTCTTGAACATACAGTGTAACATAAACTTTTAAATCTATGCTCTCACACAAATGAAGCTCTACGCACACCACTGCGGTTTGAATTTGGGAGTCCAGACAGAGGCTCAGCACGCGGCCCGATGGGAGTACACATTCTCTCTGACAATAAAAGAAGCCAGGTGCCATTTCACCCGTGGCCGACACTATAAACACCAGTCTCGCTGTAGTAAATGTCAGGCATAGGTAGGCACTGCACACATGACTCACACCACTGTATACAGATTCCCAAGGTGCTATCTATCTTCAGTCCTCCTCTGACTCGGGAACGGCCCCGCTGCTCCCCTCCTTTAAGGGTAAGACTGTGCCTCGAAGCCGACACTTTTCTCTCGTCTCCAGTGTCGGACTGCAGGGTGTGTGTGCTTGAGATTCTGTCAACTGCACGTCCACCGTGCATCTTGAGAAAGCAGAGAGTGGACCGCTTCCCGCCCACAAACTGCAGGCCGGGTCTAATTTGATCAGATCAACACTGTCCAACACTGTGGTCAGATCAAAGACTGTCTCTTGACTAGGGTTTGATATTTGATGTCCAAAAAGCTCCCCACTTCCCTTTTCCCATGCTCATGTCCCATTCCCATACCCTGACCCTAAGCTCCTCAGCCCCAGGCGGCACTGAACAACATGACCTCTGTATGTCATTTGGCTCACCACAAGCTGGAAAATGAGGTTTTTACACGCCGAGGTGCTTTGAGTTTGTGTGGTTTGACGGCGGCCTGTTATACAGGAGAAATGAACGCTCTGCTCTGATTTCTGCCAGACAGCATCTGGTTGATTGTACAACCTTGCCCCCAGCTGAGATGGGAATGATGTCACACTTAAAATTGTGTTGGTAATTGTGTTAATAATTTCCACTAGAGGGTGGTGTTGGGCAGAGATTCTGCGAAGCGGATGAGGAGAGACTCGCATAAACCAGGCCACTGGGACTACAGTTGTCACAGTTAATGGGGGGTTTTAATATGATATGATTTCTGATTTGATGGATTGTATTATTCAAAACGAAAATACCATCCATGTCGATTCAAATCTACATTTATATAGCGAGCTAAAATTTAGATTATAGCTGTGATTTGGCTCCACCAGATCCTGTTGAGTAAACAAGTCATTATATTACCGTCCTTATCAACGTAGTTTTTGAGCTGGGTGCAGCTTATCACAATTTCTAGGAGCGTCCATGTAAAGAAACAAAGATTCCTACTTTTTATAGCAACTGTATCCTGATCCTTCCCCTTCAGTTGGCAGCAGAACAGTGCTGCTGCATCTTCTGGTTTTTGTTGTTTAGACAGCTACTTCTCCTCCTCTGAACAGGCAATTTATCTTTCCAGGTAATTAGATTCACTATTTCCAATTTTTTTTACCTCTTTTTGTTTCTTACACACAAGCAATCTCTTTTAAATGACATTTTTCTATTGTTCTTTTCTAAAATAGAAATGTCAACTGAACGTGATGGAAGTAACAGCAAAATTCAGTCCAGAATGGCATCTGTTACATATGTTTTTTGTCAGTATTCCTATTAATACTTCATTGCATCCAAAGTCTTAAATTGAACATGTTCCAGTCAAGTACACAATTCTGTTGTAAAATACAAACCTCGATGTTGTGTTTGTGTCAGGGGCAACCACCTTTATCCACGTGGGGCGACCCTCAGAGGACTCTATGAAGTAAAAAGCATATTTAAATGTTTGAAAGTATTAAAATCAATAATCTCTCTCCGGAAAACTCTACTTTATACAAATGTGAAATTCACAGAATTGTAATAGGAATTAATAGCTCTTATAGCAAATAATAAAGTGAGATAAGCACATTTTTTTGTCTTTATTTTTTAAATATTATTTTACAAACGAGCTGAACATTGAAAGCGTTGAGCGCTCTTTCATCCTGTCTGCCAGGTCAGTCTTAACATCTGGCAGTTACATGAAATATATCGTACAATGAGCTGTAAACATCTATACATTGAATTGATTGTTCTGTTCACTGTTGCTGAGAGTTCTGGTGTATCTTGCAGCTCAGCTACAGAGAGAGACGAGTGGCTGGAGGCCATCGCCAAGGCCATAGACGACTACACGAAGAAGAAAATAACCTTCATATCAAGTCGAAGTCAGGAGGAGGTGAAACTAAACTTCTGTGTGTTTGTTCATGTTATAAATTCTCCCTGAATGTGTCCATGTTAACCCCCAATCTCTCTCGACCCAGGCGGAGGGCGTTGTCGACACCGGGGCCCCGTTGGGTTCAAAGGCTCCCATCTGGATCCCAGACCTGAGAGCCACCATGTGCATGATCTGCACCTGTGAGTTCACCCTCACCTGGAGGAGGCATCACTGTCGCGCCTGTGGAAGGGTCTGTACCACTACGACTACTGCTGCTCTTACAAAACATTCTTGAATGAACCCCCTTCTCATCGCAGTTACACGTGTGTCTGACAGGTGGTGTGTCAGGCGTGATCAAAAAACAAAAAGCACCACAAAATGAATAAAAAGAAGGAATTTGTTTTTTATTTAAGCCAGCTATACCTTTGTGTTCAATCGCTGGCTGCACTGTATGACACACGACCCCCCCCCCACCACACATTCAACCTGAGTGGCAGCTCACAGCAGTACGTGCCCTTCCCCACCACCAGCAAGAAGATCCAGCCAGCACCTCTGCTCTCATGTGCGGAAGAAGAGGTTCACGACCGTTGCTTGGCAATGAACGCTGCGTCGCAAATAAAGATTCGTGCTCACCACCATGGGAGATGGAAAAATTGAACCCTGTCCTTTTATAGAATATGGAATACAATGAACTGTCACATTGAGAGAATAACAGGCGTTGAGCATAAGCGGGTACAAAATGAAATCATTCAGGAGGTTGAATGGGATGGGGCCCGAGATTATCCCAGACACAATAATAATAGGTTACATATGTTGTATAAAATAAAAAAATAAAATAAATTCTGTTCATCTCACGTATCATTTGCTATAAGAGCTGTACATATTCACTTCAGACTAAAGTTCTGCTTATCATGTGATTTCACATTTTTATAAAGTACAAAAAAAGTCACAAAAAACTGTTGTATTATCATTAAAAATATAGTCATGACCTGAAGTCCGGGGTGTTAAGCTAACAGGTGTTTGTTTATTTTTATACATAACCACATTAACCTCTTAGAGCTTTAACTAAAACATTAAATCAAAAATCTTACTCAGTTACTGTATATAAAATCTACATTTCTCATTCACAGATTGCTCATAGCATATTATGGGGTAATGGTAATGATGACAATGGAATGATGGTGATAGAAGAGTTAGTGGAGATATAAACCCAGTGTGCATAAATAATGGAACTGGGACAAGATTTAACATAAGAACAGGGACAGAGTCTGCAATAAACCTTACTTTAGTATCTAATTCATTGGCAGGTCCTGGGAGGTAATAAGAGGCACAGAGTGTTGGCAAGGATCATATTTGTTATATCATGTTAAGCAATCTAAGTGAATCTTCTATGGATATATGACAGTAAAATGGAGGTAGAGCGATAGCAACTGTCGCAAAACCTACCCCAAAGCACGTCTGAAGTGTCGTGCAACAGCCCCTGATTTTCTGCACGAGAAACCCCGTCGGTCTCTCCGTAAGGCACCCTAGCTGAAGACGGTATGTTTGTCAGCCTGATCCGTTTAAATAGTATATATTATACGTATTCACCGGTTTCTAGTGTAACACTTTTTCCTCTCTGTGTTTCAGAAACATGCCAGCGAAAGGTCCTTTGCAATCTGTCCAGGTTTTTGGACGTAAAGTAAGTAATATAAAGAGTATTGCACATGTGGTGGTGTGACTATCATGTCTTGCTAGCGCACATTAGCTACTTTAGCTAACGTAATGCGTTAGTGTGTCGGTTTATCACCGTGTTGTAGAGGCCTATATTGATCTAGACGTCATGAAACATTGTTTCAAAATCGGGCTTTTTTCCCTGCATAGCGTTACTCTATCGAAGCTTGAGTAGCTAGCTAGCTAGCCAGCCTGGCTGCTAGCAATGGTTGTGCTTTTAATACCTAAAACAGGATGTCAACGTTGATTTTAGATCACGTCTCTTCACACAAACAAACACCAATTTCTTACTTAATTGATAAACTCGTCTACCTTTCTCACAAACCTAATGTTTGCATTGAAACGGAACGCTACAGTGTTGTTCACGTATTACACGTGCAGGTTAAAGTTGGTTTTATATGGTATCTGATGATGATGATGCTTCTGTCGTAGAAAACCGCCACAGCAGTTGCTCACTGCAAGAGGGGCAATGGCCTGATCAAAGTGAACGGCAGACCCCTGGACATGGTGGAGCCTGCCACCCTCCAGTACAAGGTGAGTCCTAAGGAGAGAGGGGGTTAACATCAGGGAGCACATGGCTGGTGGTGGGGGGGGGGGGGGGGAAAGCACTGGTGGGGATGAGCAGTTCAGCACAACAAGTAGTTGTAACCTCTGTATCTAACACCATGCATTTTAAGACTAAACAAAGAGATGGGTTACTGCCCTTGTCCTAGCAGCTGACATCAATATTCAACAACATTGATTACTATCCTATCACTACAATCCTGGTTGCAACAATTGTTTCCCTTATTCAATGGTTTTCATCTTTTTGTGTGCTTTTTAGCTTCTGGAGCCAGTGCTGTTGCTGGGCAAGGAGCGTTTTGCTGGTGTGGACATCAGAGTCAGAGTGAAGGGTGGTGGACATGTGGCACAGATCTATGGTAAGCAGAACTTCAATTATGAGTTTGTTGCTTCATATTTATCCATCAGCAGATATCGTGTCTTAGGATTTTTACCCTTTCTGCCATTTATTGTTGTTGTTGTTGTTGTCTTCCAGCTATCCGTCAGGCCATCTCCAAATCTCTGGTTGCCTACTACCAGAAGTGTGAGTATGACGTTTTGTTCACTGCACAAACATCACTCACTCTTTTGAGAAAATGCACGCTGTTAAGATTTCAACCAAATGAACAGAGGCCCGATGAGTGGGAACTGATTTCCAGACGTGTTCACTAATGGTAACATTGATGCATGGACATAAACGGAGGCTACAGATCCGAGGACGTCCCAGACAGCTGAAAGGTTGTCAAATAACAAATCAGGATAGTCAAAATACGACGCAACACTCAAAATAGTGTTATTGTGTCAGCATTTCAACATGACACGGTAACAGTTGGAACACGAGCTGTCAATTTGTTTTAATCTACATTAGTCCATATTGTGCAAATTTCATCACATTAGTCGCGTGACACGGATTGCCTTGTTCTTGTAGAAACAACCTGTTACAACCACTTCAGGGAATTCTTGTTGAATGAGAAAGTTATTTTGTTACAAAAGGTCATTTGGGTGTGAACATCTGCATATACATAGTGCAGTGTTTATTATACTTATGGTATTCTGTACAAACCTAGTATGCAGAGTGTTGGAACACTTTGGATAGAGAATAACTTTCAGCGTTTTTGTCCTGCAGATGTGGACGAGGCCTCCAAGAAGGAGATCAAAGACATCCTGATCCAGTACGACAGGACCCTGCTGGTCGCCGATCCACGTCGCTGCGAGTCCAAGAAGTTCGGTGGACCCGGAGCTCGTGCCCGCTACCAGAAGTCCTACCGTTAATCCCCCTGTACATTTTCTTAATAAATTGGAGGAACAAAGAATTGAATTTGTCATTTTTTTTTTTTTTTTCATAAGACTGTACAGACGGCTTGCTTGCATCCTCTCTTGCTCGTTTTTTCAGTGAGGGATGTTTGTGTAGTTCAAATCGCTTGATTCATTAAGAACGAAACACTTAATAGTTATTTTTCTTGGTCACATGGCACAAAAATACATGTTGACGGTGAACTACATATTTCTCTTGACATGGTGTCAAAAGTGTCGAGACATAATGGATGTTCTAGTAAATGTGTATTTACAGCATTAATTCATGATGTTGCTCTGCTCTTTTGAGGGACTCTGCTATATTTTTATCTCTCTCTTTAATGAGCAGCATCGTTTTGTTCTACTGAATGAGGCCAAGAAAGAATAAAGTGACCTTACACTACTATACACACTAATTATCCGTTCTGTACACCTCAGAACAGATGTTAGAACTAAGGTTTTTCTAGATATTTTATTTTGAGTTTAACGTTTGTTCTTACAATTGGTCTTGTCCCAAGATTTTGTTTGATAATTCTTGTGATTTAGTATTTTTATTGTTAGTGGTGGTGTTTTTGAGAGTGAAAGATGAGAGAAATTGAATCATCAGAGGTGCCATAGGCCTGTGTCACAGTGTTTGATTTGGAGTAAGAAAAGCACAGGTGTTACTAATCCCATTAAGTGTGCTAAAACACCAGGAACCTGAAACTAAAGCAGCTGAATTGCATTCAGCCATCATTAGTTTTTATTATCGACACATGCTTTATCTAGTGCGATACAAAGACATCAGAGTAAAGTTTAATAGGTGTTTCTAACGGCTGCTCAATTTTCTGTCTGCCACTTATAAAACCGTCTCTAGAACGCTTTAGAATTGTAAAAAATATGGAACGTATCGTGTAACTTCAATCCCTGACTGATTCCCTGAGGAAATGCTTTTTAAAAATGATATTGTCACGGTGGCAGATGAACTAATTAGTTTTACCTGCAATTTACCCTGTTTGACTGGTGGAGGTGAACTAATTGTATTCCCTGAATGGGAATCAAGTCAGTAATTTTATTTAAAATGTATTAATATTGTTTTTTTTAGATAGACAAACATTCTGCTTTTTTTACCCACATTTAAAGACAGAACACTAATACTTTACTTCTACAATCAGACACACTAATGTTTTAACTGTTTACTGATTACCACCTTCTACCAGCAGAGGGAGCCAGAAGACTGGTGAATCAGCGACGCAAAGACGTTCCCTCACCAGCAGCCATTAGAAATCTGGCTTGCTGCCATTTCAGAAGTCTCATACAGATCAAGAAATATATGATTAATGAGCATACACCACATCACAACTCCACACTTTCCCTTTTTTTGTGTGCTAAAATGCCTCTGGGCGAGCCACATACATCCTTGCTCGGATAAATAATAAAGTCCAACGATGGTTCCCACGCTGCCTTTTGCTTTGAGATCTCAGTAAGTAAACATAATGAGAAACACTAAAGTAATGTTGACTATAGTTCCAGGCCTCTGTTGTAGCCGCTGCTGATTTGATGGATGCTTATTCATTTAAAATGAAACTTTCTGTGCACAAATTTTAGAATTTCATGACTCTGGTTGGAGGTTTTATTGTACTTTGTTCTGTCCTTTCCACCCTGATAAGAAGGCCTCGTAGAAGTTTTCATCAAATCGCAGCGTTTTCTCATTTTCTGCTCGTTACTTGCTGCCTGTTTTTGTGCCAGTGCTGATACACAAACACTCCACCACGGGAGCGTAATGAGGTGAGCTGAGCTGAGGCCCAGATGTTGTTGGCCTCTCTGTGGGCAGCCAGCAGCAGCCGTTCCCACTCGCTGAGCTCCCGGGGGGCTGGGGATCAGCCCTGTGTACAGCCCTCCAATAATCAACACAGCAGGGAAGCCCACTCCCCACCGCTACTGGTGTTTACTACTGTTGTTTACTACTGTTTATTTTCTGCCCCTGCTTACCGCCTCGCCACTAAAAGCCATAATGCAGCACTGGAGACATTCTCTGCCTGTGGAAATGGCTGTTTGTTCTGCAGTACGGCTAATGTGGCTAACGCAGCAAGCTGCAAAAAGCTGTGTCGAAATAGATGTTTGTGCCAGTTTTGTCTCTGTGTGATGGGAAAATGTGTCTTTTTTTTAAATCAAAATAATGTGCGTGTATCTTGTCTTAAGTAGGACGAGAATTTCACAACAGCAAAAGAGATTTCTACAGTAACTGAAGTAACACAGTGATTCATTGTTAAACCTTTTAAAGCTGCAACATGTATTTCAGATCATAATCGTGTAGCCGATAGCAAGTAATAACGTTGGAATGAGCCAGTCAATATCAAGGGGTTCAGTTAGTTGGTTAAAAGCCATTGTTGAGGAGAATGTTTGGGTTGCCAGGTTGTGAAAAATCCCTCCGGCTGGTGTTTCTCACACTTAAGTTCACCATGTAGAAACCCTCCAATGGACCATATGACCTCTGGCCTTCTAAAGAAAGCTCTGCAGTATTTATGAACTATTTATCAATATTTACAACTGCAGATTTAATGGCTTATTAGTAATTAAGAAACTCATAAGAATTTATTTATGAATTGACTGCTAGTAATTCCAGCCTTGGAGATTATTCACAATAAATTTTGCCCTTAATAGTGGCCTGTAACTATATTAATTAATGATTCATCAACCATTATTAAAGCCGTTTGTTGCCTTATGAGAAAGTCTTACCAGTTGCAAGATTATTTTGATATAATCATGCACGGCTGCAGGAAATAAAGTAAAAAGTTAAATTCTGGTGCAGCGTGTGGTTCAATGTAACTTGCAGTAGCACATGAAAGGATGCTAACGACACGTTGGCCCCTGTACTGGTTTCTTTTCCTCCGTCTTAACGAGCTGCTGCTTTGATTCAGTTACACTGCTTTTCCGGTAATTTAAAGAAATGAGGAGCTGTGATGGTAAATTAAATCAATTCGATTCGGTGCACAAAGGTGTCCGTGTTATTGTTGCACAACAAGTCTTGTAATTCTTTTAGCATTTAAATTGTGTCATTAAGTTCGCAGGGTTTATTGCTTTATGGCTGAGCACACACACACACACACACACACACACACACACACACACACACACACTGAACCCAGCACCTGCCTTTCCTCTGTTAACACCTCTGCCTTCTCTGGGTCTCCAGATCACACAAACACTGAGGTGTTTGGGCCAGGATGCATTTTGTCATCACTTGCACTTCATCCCCACCTCTCAGGACGACGCCATCCGTGAACACACACACTCTGCAATTAACACGTGAAAGCACATGAATACACCCACACGTACGCACGCACAATATCAGGCTTCAGGCCTACACACAAACCTCCAGAGTGCATTCGTTTTCTATTTCATCCTCCTCTCTGCAGAGACAGAAAAAGAAAGAGGGAAGAACTTTCATTAACATATATTCTGACCACTCCTCCTCCTCCTCCTCCTCGGCCTCATTGCCCCGAATGAGTAAACAACAATTGGTTGAGGGCGTCAGCGGCTGACGATCAGGGGACAGTAGCAGGCGGCAACAAATGTCGGCTTCATTGGAGAGGAAACGCAGCTCAGCAAAGCGACGTGCCGCTGTTTGGAGCCGAGAGTGATAATGAGCTGCTTATCTGTTGCATTGTCCTTGAGGGGAGGTGATCACTGTGAGCAGGTGTGATGTTTGAAGGGGGGAGGGGAGAGGGCGTCTCCGTTGAGACCAGAGACACATTTATTGGTCTGCTGTGTCAATGTGATGAGTTTTGGTACTAATATCAAGGTGATGCTTTTTCCGCCAATCACATTCCATCCTAATTTAACAATGTCAAACTTCCTATTTTATTTAAAGGGTTCAAACTAGACTTTGTGGAGTTTCTAAGAACCGATTCAGAGTGCAGCGATCATCGAGGCTTTCTCATTCTTCTTAAGCCGCGTTTTGCAGACAGTCGAGCTCTCCTGCATGTGTAAGTGTGTGTGTGTGTGTGTGTGTGTGTGTGTGTGTGTGTGTCTGCATTAGGCAGCTTTGAACACTGTTCTCGAGTGTCTTTGGTGTAAAAGACAATACAGATGCTGGAATCATCTGTGAGGAGTTTGGGTTTCTGAGTCTACCTGGGATCATTTGCGTATTTTCTCTTTGCAGAATATTTTGTTTAGCAAAGAAAAGCAAAATAAATCTTTGGGTTTTCATCGTCATCGTCTTTTATTATTTTGAATTTCCTTCTGATTTGTTTGTGCCTTTCTGCAAAAGGACAATGATCACGAATGAGCAGCCGGCTGAATGTTGGAAATACACATTTCAGAAGTCAGGCATGAATGCTGCGTGACAACTTTAAAGTCAAGTCTCTGCTCTTTATTCCACAATCCCACACTTCACCGCCGCTCGCTCCCTTAAAGTACCCCTTCGTTACCGTCGAGGGAGAATATCGCGCTGATGATGGAGTCATCTCATCTGTTTCACTCTGCACAAAGAGGCCTCGCTCGCTCTCCTCTCGGCCCTGCTTTTGGTCTGAAAGCAGCCAGAAAAGGGCACCCTGTTGCTGACCCGCTGTGTTAGTCACACTCTCTGCGGCCAGCATTGACTCATTCCCAACGCATTTAACCTAGACTTGAACTAAAGTGGAATTAGTCCCAGTGCGCTCACACCGCAGAACCTCTTGTCTCCCATTAAAACCTGCCTCCTTCTCGTCCTCCATCTTTGTGCAGGCGTTGTGGCGGCGGTCGGCAGCGTTGCACTACCTGGACATGGCCGGCACACATGGGTCATGCAGGGTTTTTTCCCCCCTGGGAGCTCGTGGTGTTACGCCCGAGCCAAATCGGGAGGTCATAGGCTACCTCACACACCCTTCAACCTTTACCCTTCGGCTCTGGCTGCGACGCCCTGATACCCTGCGACAACCTGCAGAAGACCCGCGGTGATCCCCACCCCTCCTCAGGGGTCAGCGTGGCCGGCCAGGATCTATTTTAGAGAAAACACACAGTTCATACAAGAGAGGCTCACCTCCTGTGCAGCAGGGGTGAGAATTAAAGTTCACAGTGACCCCAGACAGCTTTGAAGTAAAGAGGTTATCTTTCACTCCTGCCACGTTTGTTGACGTTTCTTTTGACGTCGTGATTAAAGGAGCACGTCGTGGATTGGTCAACTTACCTGAGAGGAGACGAGAATGATAAACTTCATGATAAACACTTTGTTACCAGCTATGTTTAGTCAAGATGAATCACTAGTTTTATCTCAGCTTTATAGGGCCAGCCCTTCATTTTATAATCACGCATATAATTGCAGAATCTCTGTTGCTTAATATATTTGTTTGGGGTGACTCAGTCTCAACTGATTGAAATTTACAATAAAAGGCTGTTTTTTACTGCTGTGTTCGATTGTGTTTGTATTTGTTTGTTGTCAAGTGATTTAATATTATTTAAATATTCCTACAGCCTAAAAAAAAGTGTGTGAGTAATGTGTAAATGAAATGTGCCTGAGCTGTGTTCTGACAGGTGTGTGTGTGAGAGAGACAAGTATATTTAAATGTACAGACTTTAGCCCCCTACTGGGACGATTTAACTACGTATAAATTCTACACAGAGGCTTTAATAGAACACTTCGACATTTTGAGAAATACGCTTATTCGCTTTCTTGCCCAGAGGTAAAAGGGTACATTGATACAAGTTAATTGCGAGTGGAATCAATCTTCTGCTTAGCTCTTGATTGCTCCCTTAAAACATTTCCAGAATTAAACTTTGCCAAATCAGCTTTACAGGGGAGATATCATGTGCTTGTGCACCTACATCTGGCTCTTTGGAGTGTCTACCAACCCAAAACGGTGAAATAAAGACAACCCCGGCAATCAGAAAACATGTGATTCAACAAGCCAATCACATTTGGTTCCCCCTTCCTATGTCACTTGCAGGCTCATTAGAATATAACTATTTTCAGGTTCATTTGACCTGAAAATGAGCACGATATGACACCTTTAAATACATCAAATCTATTTCTAACGAGGATAATATTATTATGTTTATGATGATAACGCTCACCTGCAATGGTGAGGATGAGTCGTCTTAGTATCTATATTAGTCAGTGGCAGACAGCAAGGATCCGATCTGGAAACAATGAGAAGAATGAATTACATGCACAATCCCAACAAAAGAAGATGCTACGATCACATAACAAAAAACACATTATGACTGTAAAACTAGAAACATGTTTTACCGCTTAACATCCAGTGAAACGCTAACATCAGCAGCAGGGGGCAGGTGAATTTTATTGTCAATGCTCTCATCACTTACAGGGGGGGGGCAAAGTTGGCGAATCTCCCGAAAACCTGTTGCTCTCCTTTTTGGGGGATTTGACCTCCTAGTCACCTTCACTAAGTGCTGTGGAACACATGAGCTACTTGACTCGGACCTGTCAGGAAGTGTTGTGAAGAATGTTACCGAGAGAGAAGAGTGTGAATTGATTGCCCTCCGACTGCTGCCAAACCGCGCTCAGTGTGCCATCCTGTGTTGAGTACGTGTGTCTTTCTGCATGTCATGCCCCCTATATGTGTAAAAATGAGGGGGGGGGGGGGGGGGGGGCATGGCTAATTAAACGGAGTAAAAGTTGTTGAAAGGGGCTGGACACTGCACGAGAGGACTTGACGTCCATGTGTTCTTGTTTCGAGAGAGGGGGCAAGCGTGACGGAAGCAGGAGGCCCAGGTTGCAGCACCCCGTCTGGCTGCCAGAGCTCAGTCATAGGGCAAGGGATTGTGGGGAGGAGGAGGAGGAGGAGGAGGAGGAGGAGGTGGTAAACGGTAATGGAGGAGGGTGGCGTTAATATTAACTGCAATTCCAGACCTTCTACTACCAGTCTCTTTCTTTTTTTTTCTCCATTTCCACAGCAGAGAGCTCTAAACCCCAACACCCTATCCTACTGCACACACACACACACACACACACACACACACACACACACACACACACACACACACACACACACACACACACAAGTGTACACACATTCCAAGAGGCAGGGATGGGAGCGTGACAATTGGGAAACAACGGCTGTTAGTTACAGAAAATGCATTACGCCGTGGGCCCGGGCAGCGGAGCGGAGGAGAGGAAGTGGTGGGATTACGCCGGGCTTGGACAAGCAGAGCACAGGGCTGTTTCCTCCCCCTCTCTGCAGTAAACTGTTCAGATTTACAAGGCCGCCAGGGATACGGGTACCCCATCCTCGTCATCGTCAAACCTCGACAGCTCCTGATTTAAAAATAATCCTAAATTAGCGCATGACAGTTGTCAGCAAGGCATAAGGAGGTCAGAGGAGCCATCGACTGAGGAGGATAGACAAATTGCATAAGGCGACTGTTTTTTAGATAACAGATGAACCTCGTGTGCATTAAGATCCAATCTGTCCGCTGCAAAGTGCCCCATTCTGGCCTTTAACATGACACTTCTCCTACACTAAGATTGATTTTCTGAGCTTCGATTGTAATACCTTGTGTGTGACCAACACGTTTTATATATCTTGAGGGCGTAAGAATATCCTTCCAGTGATTCACGACTCTCCTTGTTTTTGGACAACAGACACATGACATCCAATATCAAGGATGACAACTCTTGTCCAGCTGATTTGTATTATGCATCAATGATAATGCAAATTATACAGATTTAAAAGGCTAAAGTTTAAAGATACAAATCTCGATTTTCAAGTCATTTAACTTGTGTTTTTAGATACATGTGTTAGATACTCTTATTATTTATTCAAATTAATCGGAAGGGCATATCGCTCACAATTTATTTTCAGATTTTTTTGCCATCATTCCTATATCGTCAAAAATAGGATTCTCCGCACCGAGTTAATTGAAGAGATCATGGAAGCGGCAATAGGGGCCCCACTGCAATGATGCAGAATTCCCACATTTTAGCAAATACTTTTGTGAATACAATGTCATCATAACTGATAAAAAACTCAAATAGGACATGGTCCCCCCCCCCCCCCCCCTCTCCCTTGTTAAATGGGTGTTTCTGATTTTGGGCGATACAAATAAATTGAACTGAATAGAACTACAAATCCAAAATATGGGGAGAACTTCCCCCTCCAAGCTGCATGGAGCCCCCAGTCTAACACTCTCTCTCCTCTTCTCTGTCCGACAGAGTGCACATATTTCTCCCTGTAGTCTTCATAGCAGTAAATAATAGCATTTCACTGTCTTCCCTCTCTCCTGTTCCAGCTACTGCTCACCTTGATGTATGCTTTTTTTTACTGTGGCAGCATCACTTCAAACCGGATGCTATCCGGCTGCCCGTCAGCCTCTCCTGTGATCACCGCAGGCCTCGGAAGACCCCTTCAACAGAAACAGGAAGCAGTTCAGAGCGCGGGTCACGACCCCTCTCATTCAGCCAAATGAGTCAAGCACGAAGCCCACCCCGGCGAAACACAGGAAAGTTCCGGTCCCATCGACAAGGTGTGGAAGGAGATATTCAGGAGGGAGGAGGGAAAGGAGACTTCTCTCTCTCTCTCTCTCTCTCTCTCTCTCTCTCTCTCTCTCTCGCTCTCTCTCTCTCTCGATGCACATCTTCATGCATGTGTGTGTGAGTGAGAAGGGGAGAGGTTCACATCTGTCGAGCAGTAGCCGTGTAACATTATTACACACAAGGCCCAGAGAGGCACACCTAAACACAGCTACAGCTGCATCTAATACAAGGCTGCATCCACAAGAGGAAACTACTGTATGAGCCGCTATTGAACAAATATCATATGGGTCCCTGTGGACGTCTGGTCAGAGGCGCTGGGCCATAAGACGGTCTATAACTAAAGGCTGGACGTGCGTGCTTGTAGTAAAACAGCAGAATCCACTGCTGTCTTACAACTTGAGTACAGAGGCTCTATAGAGAGCAGTAAATTGAGAATTTGTGCACTTTTGGATCATTAAACGGACAACAATGCATGGTACTTTTCACTCTCAGAATGTAGACACTTAATAGAAATGGTAGACAGTGAATTCAGAGCACCATGTAGTAAATAGGGGGTGCTTTTGGACACGTGTTTTGTGCGTTTTCCTACAAAAGTCCAGCTACACGTGTAGATTTCCAATCGTTACACGCCTACAGTCTTTTCAAAATAAACTTCTGTCCTCACAGGAAACAACTTGATTAGGTTTAGGCAACAGAACTACTTAGTTAGGTTGAAGAAAATATCGCAGTTTGGGTTAAAAGAATCGTTACTGAAGTACAGCAATCAAATGACAAATGAATCAATGTTGTCTCCTTGTTTCACACCCCACACAAAGAGTGGCCACCTGGGTGAAAGACAGTGTGTTCCGTGATATCTAACGAATTACAACGCATTCATTTTTGTGAATATAACTACGAACGAGGTATGAGAACAGCCTGACAAGTGAAGTGAGGTATTATGACTCATTGCAAGTCCCCCAGAGACAGGACATGACTGGACTTGTTCCTGACTTGTTGGGAAAACATAGAAATTCTGGTTTTAGGTCTGATTTGTATCAACCTGCCTTATTTATTTGCTCATGATGCCAATAAGCCAAGTGTCCAACTAAATCAGTAGAAATATAGTGTATAGATTAAAAATATTTATGTTTCTACTGGATGTGATCTTTCTCTTGTGAAAGGAGAAAACTCTTTTCTCTTTATTGGAGAAAAAGCACAAAATAGAGTGCACAAAAAAGCAGATGATTCTTGTTTTCTACGTTGACAACTACTGCAAAAGCTTCACACTCTGACAATTTTTGATGTTTATGGAGAGTTGGCAGCTTTTATAGCAGCTTTAAATGTAAGAGTGCACTAAGTCGTCAAAATGTACATAAATGTACTTCAAGTTAAATGTCAAGGAATTATAAATACAGTAAAAAAAAAAGCTAAGACTACACTATCTCTCTATGAAACCACAACATAAGAAACTGAGTTGATGTTTTTGTGCCAAAGATTCAGGCTTTTTTGGCCAAACTATGGAGCTGATGTCATGGGAGCTTGGTTAGTGTTCATGTTAGGCCACATCTGATATTTCACTTTAATGGAGGGGTGTTAATAGCAGAGGGGAAGCAGGAGAAACATGGGAGGGATGAATTGGCTGAACAAAGAGTCGTTTTTTTTCTTCCTCTGTCCGCATAAATCCCCAAACTGTTTTTTTCCTCAATAGCTCACCTGACTCCAACAGTATGTGCCCATTTCAACTTCTCAGATAATCTACACTTAATAGCTTCCCCTGTGAGTCTGAATTATTCAGCCTTCCCAGACATCTCTAGCCTCTGGCAGGTTTATTAGCGTCCAAGATAAAATTGTGAAATCAGTCCTTAGCAGCAATACCGTCGCCTAACACACGATAAGAACAAAGCCTATTAGAGCATGGTGGCTTTTTAAAACAGGCATGCCATCAATAGTAGTTAAAGCTACACTAGTCAATATTTTTTTACATTCACAATAAATCAAATGACGATGTGCAATGGGACAAACCTACAGAAAATGATCACCAAATTCAGCTATTTAACTTAAGTTTACTTTTGATTTTTGTTTTTTATTGCTGTTTTATCCTCATTTCCAGAGTGGAACATGTCAGATACACCCACTATATGGTACTAGGGTGACCATGTTTTCAAACCCCCAAACCGGGACCCTTACTGCACGTTCATGAATGCGCTTATGCATGCACTATAGGCGTGCTAATGTATATCGCCATCTGTCCGTCTTAATAGAGGCAAAGTCCCGCCCCTTCCGGTGTCCCCCATGTGACCTTATTTCGGAAAGAAATATGTACAGTAGTCAATGGCAAAAGACAAATACTTTCTAGATACGGTTCGAACTGTACCATGAATTACAAATGTGATGCTTGTCAATTTAAAGATCATTTTGCAAGTGAAGAAAGACGCAGTTTGTCATAGTTTTGTTGTAGTATCATTTGGTTTTGTGTGAAACCACTCGGTGAACTTCATCTCTCGTCCGTTACCTTGGCTTACTAGCTAGCTAGGAAACTTAGCTATGTCCATACACAAATGTAACGTTATCTTACCCGATGTATTTTATCCAGCGACTCTTTTTATCAGCTGGGTAACGAAAGAACGGGAAAGACCCAATGTTGTCGTGAGTATATCCTGGTACGAAATACATTGGCATCGTTGGCTTCAGAGAGACGCCAGTTACGCAAATATTGGGCGTGTGGTCTTTATAATTACGTACTTTAATGTCAACAGTTTTAAGAAAAAATGTGACTTTCTTGACGTGCAATTTAAATTGAATAACATCATATGTGTAATTCATGGCACAATATAAACAGGATCAACAAGTTCTTTGTTTCTCGCCATTGACTAAAATTGACTTCGGAAATAAGGTCCCATGGTAGTCTTTGCCTTTATTTATATGAGTATCACTCTTTCAGACGAATGCACACTGTTGCAGCATGTTGAGAAACCTGTTGTGCCAACGGTTGCCGTTTCAACTTTATAAGATGATATGTCAGTGTTTCCAGCTTGTTCCTCAGCCCCCATGTGGCCAAAATGTAGTTTTAAGTGATTTTCATGCAAAGCAGTACTGTTGTTTATATGTAATAAACGTCCGTAACAGAAATTCTATCCTCCGTCTCCTTTACGGTGATAAGAATCATCTTCTTTAACAAATGCGCTGGCTTTTCTCCTGTTCAATTTGTCCCTTGCCAGTTCTGGTATTTGTCCTTTTGCCAGCTGTTTTTCTTTCCTGAGGTAAATCTCTATAAATCAATGGAAGTTAATCTGCTGAGAAGATTGTGTGCTCGCTCTGGCTATGGAGGCACTCTATCTGCATTGGTTACAGAGCATCCATCAAGTCCTCAATGAAGGCTCAGCGGAGCAGTGACATCCCGATCCCCTCTAACCCCATCACCCCAACCCTGCCCCCCGAAACCCCCTCCTAGCACTTCTTCATATTCTTCTCAGGATAATTAGGTTATGAAGATCGATTTATTATAAAGAGTTAAAGCACGATTACTAAAAGAAATGTTTGTTATCTGTTGTTAAGTTTCACAATCCATATCCGCTTCTCCTTTATCTTGATGTCCTTTTGGCCCGACTGTGAAACGATTCTTCCTCCAGCACCGTCTCGAGGGCGGCAGTGTCTCGCTGCATTGGAAAGTCGATCTGATTGCCCCGTCATTCATCATGTAACTTTAACCCCGGGAGGCACACAGTGAAGTGAAGACTTCTTCCCGGTGATATAAAGCTGGGGCTGCATGGGTGCAAATCATCTTCGGAGATGGGTTTTGGAAATTCCACACATTCTGTCCGGGAGCAAGTCTGTGGATATATCTAACCTGGTTTCAATAACACATGCACGCTTGTGATATGCAGATGCACTTAGCTGCAGAGTACTATCACTGTAATTGAAAAGGGAGGAAAAGACAGCAGAGGTAAAGGCGGCGTCGAGACCCTTGTGGGTACCAGAGTTGTTTCAGAGGTGTTTGACAAATAGAAAAAAGAGAGAATAACAGAGGGAGTAGAAAGACAACAGAAGAGCGAGATCTTACTAACGGTTTCCTGGGTTTGAACCCCGGATGACCCTGTTGTGTTTACCCAGGTTGTCCTTTAGCTCCTCCCTTTTTGCCCACCATGCTAAACCGCCTTCATCTGCATCTACACGCCGTTTCGCAGGTGAGGATGTTTGTTGACAAATAAAATATTTCCTAAACTTGATGACAAAGGTTGAAAGAATACACCCTGGCCTTCACAAGCAGGTTCTGTTGCTACCCACTAGTTTGCTTGTTAGCTTCGGTGCTCCATGCTAACGTATTATTTCAAATATGAAAAAACAGATTTCTGTCAGCAGCTAGAGTATAGCCCGATATTTTATTGAATCTTCTACTGTGCAATACTGAGTTAACAGTACCTATGTTCATGCAATCATTTTATTTTTAAATAAATTATGAACATAGGGTAGCATTGATTAGATGATTTGAAGATTAAATCACGAAATCAGTGCTGTCAGAGTTACAATGCTGTAGTCACATAAGCGCCACATTCCATACTTTGTAATATTCAAATGATAGATTGGCCATTAGTCAAGAAAACCCTTCACCCTGTATGATTATTAAAGTTCAATATATTTTTTGACATTGTGACCATTTTAACTCAGTATGTTTTGTGTACATGGTCTTCTTCGTGTCGTGAGATCAGTATTCTGACATGTACTGACAGCTCAGGAGGCTGCTTTTGAAAGCAGGCCAGCAAAGACCACACGGGGAGAGGCAATCAGGGAAAACATGTCCGACAAACACAACCAACAACCTCTGACGTCGCCTTTCATCTGCCTCAATCCAACACAGAGACGGTGGGAGGAGCGTTGTGGACAGCTCTGGGATCACTGCTGAATAATCTGTTACACAGGACTAAATAAATGATAAATAATGAAGTCAGGGAGCTTACAGGCCTCCGCTGCAGTGAGTAAAGATGTGCATTCCTTTGTCAAGCACTGTTAAGAGTGTGGGTCAAGCAGGTCAGTCCTGGACATTGTTGTGTCAAAGGGGGAAAAGAGGGGAATCTTTGGTCCAAGATGACTCCATTCCCTCCTACTGGTCATCATCCCGACCGTCCGTCTTTCCATTCGAGAAGCATGACTCAAAACTCAAACAACGCCCCCAAAGGAACTCCTCACTCACAAAGAATGTCCAAATGAGTGTGAGGGTCTCAAACATTCAGCGCTGCTCCTTTAAAACAAAGTTCTCCAAAAAGGCGAAAACACACAGAGACAAAAGGCTGTCTTGATTTTCAGCCAGCAGCGGAACCGGGCTGGTGGGAAGCTGAAGTAATGTCTAATAGCAGTTTAAAGTTACAGTTTGTGTTTTGATAATTTGAGTGGGAGCCAGAGGGTGGTTTAGTTCTAATGGGCTGGAGCCTTGCTCTGTGATGGGCTCCGGTATGGTGATTAGCTGGGGGGGGGATTACAGATGAACCCTGGACAGGGCAAGGTTTCAGCTCCCCGCTGGCGTAAACTGTGGGTGGCAAGGAGATAAAACACAAGGCAGACTCGGCATTGTTTGTGCTGCCTGTTTGTGGTCTGCATCCATGCAGGGGCATGTGTGCAGCAGCCCTTATGTCTCTACAAGGTAGCAAGGGGACGCTAAAACCTCCTACACAGAGAATGAGGTGTAATAACACAGCTTTTGTTTAGCCAACACTTACAGTTGGAAAATCCAGCTTCCAGTAGGTGTTTTAATGCATGAAAAATCTAATCAAAAACATTTGAATGCCACAAGGTGAACAAACCCACATAAAAATGCATAATAAATCCCAACGTGATGATCCAACTAGTATTCTCTACTGGAGGTCCTCGGTTAAGTATGGGGGGTCCCCCGCTCCACCTGTCCCCCTGCCCCGAGCACCCAGGGTCAGCCACCAGAGAGGTGGTCCCGCCTGGCTCCATCCACACCACGAGACCCTATCAACGCTAAACAGTGTGAAACAACACATTAACCAGCGGCCTGTCCAAATGTCAGCGAGGACAAGTGCTTGCTTTAAAAACGACCTCCACACATCTCAGTTATCTAGCTGTGTGGTCTTCCTCATGAAGATATGTTGTCGGATTGTTTTTTTGTTGTTGTTGCGTTGTTGTCGTAATCTGCGTGGAAGCGTCTGCTGAACAACATCTGAATCACTGCCTGCTGAGAAGTAAAGAGGAGGTTCCGATTGAAGATTGGACGGGGATTTCTGCTGATGATACAATGCCCACACAGATTTTATGGAGGAATTTATGATGTTTGAGAATGTGTTGACTCTGACGTCTGCGTTCTTTGGAGGTATAATCCCGGCAATGCCGTTTATACCAAAGCTTAGCAAACACAACAGGGTTTATGCAATCAATGACTCGTATTCAGGCGCTGCCTGCTGATATTTACCACGTTCAGAGTCAAAAAGGCACCGTTGATAGTGCTGGTATGTGTGTAGAAAAGAACCTTATGGAAGTTTACGTCAAATTTAAGCCATATAATCATATTTCAGGCCAGTTGTAGAGCAAAAAGCCCGACATTTAGACGATAAAAACATGTTGATACAAACATTATCAGCTTTTTTATTTCTTTTAGACTCCACTGCAGCAATCTTTTTATTTAGGTCTGTCTAGACTTGAAAGTCTTATTTCCTTAAAAAGAAAAAAATATATATTTCAAGCAATTATTTTCTGATTAGCAGTTTCTTGGTGTTCTTGGTTACTGTCTCTAGATCTGCATTATTCTTCCTGGATTTTTCACTTGTTTTCAGGAAATGAGAGATTTAGACTCCATAACTCAGGGAACTTGAGTCGAGTGAGATTTGGATCAGGAGATCCGGAGATTGACGTCTCTATTTGACGTCAATTTAAAAACTATTTTAGTATGAAAGATCAGTTTGTATAAAAGTTTAACTGACCAACTCATGTCAACCAAAAAAGTCAAAAACCTGATGGGAGATTAAGGTATGTCACAACAATCTCAAACCAGCAGCAGTGAAATGCATCAAATTCTACTGTTGTCTACTTCAATATATATATATATATTATTTTTTTTTTATTACCAAAAGGGTAAGAAGGCTAAAACGGTGTTAATTTAAGTGTGGAGGTATAATTAATCGGTCCTTTCATAATTTACAGAAATCATGTCAAGGAAAAGTGACGCTGTGGCTGAATGTAAATGAAGTGAATCATCTTTTAAAATCGATTCATCACACGTACTAATTTCTGGTGTTAATGTATTCATATGAACGTTGGTCTTCTAATATACATTTTGATATACACAATAGATGCATAGACATTTGGGCATCTTTGGCATTACAAGTTCAGTACTGCAGGGGATTAATATTGCGACACTTTGGTGGTATCGTGCAACCCAAACCCTCACTACTGTTCCACACATAAATCTCACAGAGCGTGACTAACCCGGCGGTAACAGGAGCCGGGGCCGGCGGTCCCCGCGGACCCTGTCCTGCATGTCAGTGTTTTAGACCGCGCCGCTGTAAGGACCAGCCCCAGAACCTCCCTGGGCCCCCGGAGACCCTGTGAAACCAAACAGTGAGGTCAGCTCTGGGCTCCCATCTCACAGCGAGGATTACACTCACACACACACACACACACATACAAAGAGCTAAAACCACTGAGACTGGATTAAGTCATTAAGGGTAGCCATCCCCTAAAACCTCAGCCAGGGACTTTCTCTGTAAAGAGATATTCTCTTCTCACAGCAATTGATTTTCTATCTGTGAGCAAAGCTGCCTCTCCTGACCTTCATTCTGGACGGACAATTCATTTCTGCAGCGAAAGACAATTTATTTAGTTCTTTCTTAACTAATTCTCTGCAAAAAAAATCAATAAAAGCCTTCCTGGTTATCTCCCACCAAAAAGACAATGAAATGAAATAGCTGTAAAGAGCAGACTGATGCTTCCCCATCAATAATATTACACCCGTCTGACCATTTCCCTGCATGCACCTGCACGACTATTACACACGCACAATGAAACTCCATCTCCAATAACTTCCACAACAGTAACACTATATTTTTTTATTGTATCAAACAGGTGGTGATGACCTTCAGGGCCGGTGACTATAGGACTCGTGTGCACGTGCATGTGTGTGTGTGTGTCTGTGTGCATGTGCATGTGCACGTGCGGCACCTCAGATGGGACAATTGATCCTAAGTCTCGCACTGCTGTTGGCTCATCAAAATACGAACAACAGCATCACACTTTCAGGATAACATTACCGTGCCTGCAGCATTCCACATACAGGGATGATGCACACGTGTATGCACACAAACTCACTCACACACACACACACATGTCACACACACACACACGATCATCAATGCTCAATTACCCTCTCCTGTGTTTAGACAGTAATGCTAGTCCGGAGGGTCTTGGGTGTGGAGAGCAACCTGTTGAGAATAATTCATGCGAGTGTCAAAAGTGGGAATCTCTGGATTCTCTTACATTTTGTGGGCCACACACACGTACGGATGGACGAGGCCTTCAGCCCATTTGTCAACATTATAGGGATCAATTGTAAATCACGTTTCATTTATTGCTTTCAGCCAAGTCAGACGAGCATAGATATCGCAGTGAGTCAACTTCTGTAGAAGTCAATGGGATCGCTATTTATTTGGGTTATTTTACATGTAATGTTGGAGATATTTGAGATCCCAATTTAGTTCACAGATTTTATAAATCTTGGTAAAAGCCACAATCCACTATTGATTTCCAAAATAAAGAATTATTAAGCTTTAAAACACTTAATTTTGGGGCGTCCATTTCATTCAACAGTCATTAGTCATTTCTAGATGGCATGACCGGCACGTGCAGGGCGACTGTGGCTAAGTGGAGAGCAGGGCCGTCCTTCAATCAGAGCGTTGGCGGTTCAATCCCCGGCTCCGCTAGTCGCATGTCGATGTGTCCTTGAGCAAGACACTTAACCCCAAAATTACTCCCGTAGCTGTGCCTGCGGTATATGAATGTGATAGACTGAATTGTAAGTCACTTTGGATAAAAGTGTCTGCTAAAGTCAAGGCCATGTTAATTCACTTTGGTTCAAAAAAGATCTAACTCAACATAAGACAGATGTTCTGTTGGTGTCCTGATAGTAATACTAGTACATTCTGTGAAGTCACTTGCTTTGGACGTTCCTCTTTATTTATCATCTTCGTTATTTATGGATGACACTCTCAACGTTTTATCTCTTTGATGAACAATTCCATGAACACTATGATGGAAATTGGGCCTGAAACTAATATGAATCAAATAGATTATTGGTTATTCCACAAATAGCAAGATTTTCTGTCATAATTTCCCAGAGCCCAAGGTGATATCTATTTGTTTTGTTCAACCAATTAATGATATGTAACATGCCAATTAGACATTGAAGCTGGTAAAGCTTGATAAATGACTAAAACCATAAGTCAGTTCTATCAAAATGTAATAATTATGTAAGTGACCAATCATCTCAGCACCTTGCAGACAAAGTTTAGAGCAACTGAAGTTGTCTCCATGTCAAATGGGATGATATGCCTTCATATTAATGAAATCTGTGAATCAACAGGATGAAACAGGTCTTTGGGTAACAAAGGCTGAGTCAGACATGGCTGTGCTCTTTACCCACTGTGGCTTTCCCGGCTGTCATATTATTGCCTGCATCCAGTCAAAGCTTCGGTGCCCTTTGTATCTGTTGTTTTAATGATAGACCCCCGTATAACCAATTATACAGCGCTGCAGTGCCCCTCTCCTCACTCGTCAGCACGGACATTCATCAATATCCTATTAGTTTCTCTTGGAGCCAGGCACCACAAGAAAAAGTCTGCTGTTGTTGTTATTCAAGAGTTTAATTTTCATTGTAACAAAACACGCTTTGTTCTCGGCTCAGACACTTCTGGAAAAACTAATATTGGGGGATCATTGTCACCCGGGTTGCCATGGCTACAGTCACACTTGCCGATGATTGGATTCATTCTGTGTTATCGCTGGCTACATCCCCGGCTCCCAGAGCCCGTGTGATATTGATGATAGCGATGTGTCACCGTATCGTTTACAGGCTGCAACATCAAAGCTGCAAAAGAACCCCCCCCCCCCAAAAAAAAACCTCAGACTCTCTCGTCTTTTGGAGTTGGATTCAATTTCCACACTTTTTGAGCAATGAAGGTTGTGAGAAATGCCTTTGGACACCCTGCGACGCTTGGTACAAAAAGTACATGAACAAGAGGTGGGGTGAAACACAGAGGGCTAGATAGAAGGCAACAGGGTCAACGTATCACCTCACTGGCCAGACGAGAGGTCTCGCATCGTCTGCTGCTGGGTCAAGGCCAGTGCCCTCTCTTAGTCCCCATCAGTGACTCTGTCTGACTGGCAGACAGGGATACAACACCGAGGGCTAATCCATCACTCTCCTGAATGAGGACAGAATCAATCAGGAGGGACCTTCAGATCACTCTGAACTAAATCACCATGGGCTGTCAGGTGAAATGCTGCAGAAGGCCCATTCTCAGTGTGCGTTACAACGAAGACCTGTTGAAACAAAGGCGAACAGCTGGTTGAATCTGCTCGCACTGCAGGCTTGTTGGCATTTCGTCCTCTACTCTCGATGCTAAATGGGCAGTTATTATTCTTTACATCCATTTGCAGGAACAACCCTTTAAGCCAGTCCATCAATACCAGTCCATTTGCAAGGGGGTTATTGACATTGCCTGACCAGTGCAACACTCTCGTCGTGTCGCATAATGCAATGCTCTGAGGTCATGGAGAGTTAGCTGGCAAACTGGGCAAGTCAGCGAGCTCTTTCACTCGCTAATTGATGTACTTCAGCCGCCCGGCCTTTGAACTGAATCCCTGCGTCGTCCACCAGAGAAAAGGCAGATGCCATCAGCGTTGCCTCCCCTTTCGCCTTTGAAACCCAAG